>NW_021630072.1:0-21065 GCF_900700375.1 Denticeps clupeoides | reverse complement strand
TTAAAAAAAAAAAAAAAAAGAAGAAAGGCCGGGAAAACATATCAAAGAAGAAAATACCCCTTACTTACTTTAAAAAAAAGTTACAAAGTGATGTAAATACTTCATTTTAAAAGTTTTCAATAGTTAAAGCTTACTGCACCTGGGCATTCCAACGTAGTCTCCCATACCAAGTAGAACCAGGCCCAAGCCTTCTAGGCTTCTGAGATCAGACAAGATTGGGCAATCTTCGAGCTGGCATGTCTGTAAGCAAACTCTGCTGCAGTTTGAAAATCTTGGACTTTAAACAAAAGGGCTTTGAAACATTAGAAAAGTGCGAAAACTCCCGCTTTACTGTCAAATTTATGACTGGAGAAAAGGCAAAAAAGCTAACAAGCCATGTAAATACTTTCATTTAAAAGTTTTTCAATAGTTAAAGCTTACAGCACCTGGTATTCCCAGGTAGTCTCCCATCCAAGTACTAACCAGGCCCAAGCCTTCTTAGCTTCTGAGATAAGACAAGATTGGGCATTCTTCAGCTGGTTTGTCCGTACACAAACTCTGCTTGAAAATCTTGAACTTTAAACCAAAAGGGCTTTGATAACATTATAATGTGCGAAAACTCCCGCTTTACTGTCAAATTATGATGGAGAAAAAGGCAAAAAAGCTAACAAAGCCATGTAAATACTTTCATTTTAAAAGTTTTTCAATAGTTAAAGCTTACAGCACCTGGTATTCCCAGGTAGTCTCCCATCCAAGTACTAACCAGGCCCAAGCCTTCTTAGCTTCTGAGATCAGACAAGATTGGGCATTCTTCAGCTGGTTTGTCCGTACACAAACTCTGCTTGAAAATCTTGAACTTTAAACCAAAGGGGCTTGAACACATATCAAAGAGTGAAAACTCCCGCTTTACTGTCAAATTATGATGCAGAAAAGGCAAAAAAAGCTAACAAAGCCATGTAAATACTTTCATTTTAAAAGTTTTTCAATAGTTAAAGCTTACAGCACCTGGTATTCCCAGGTAGTCTCCCATCCAAGTACTAACCAGGCCCAAGCCTTCTTAGCTTCTGAGATCAGACAAGATTGGGCATTCTTCAGCTGGTTTGTCCATACACAAACTCTGCTTGAAAATCTTGAACTTTAAACCAAAGGGCTTGAACACATATCAAAGAGTTAAAACTCCCGCTTTACTGTCAAATTATGATGGAGAAAAGGCAAAAAGTTGGAGTGGTAAGCTTTTATTTGCAATACAACAAATAAAGTGCACACCTTCTAGAGGCAATGCAATACTGGGTCGATGAATGGAGCGGATGGAGCAGGCCCTATTGCCGACTCCCTGTTCTAAAAATCCGCTTAATATGACATATCAGATATTAAACTGACATCAGGGTGCGTAGCACCTGAAGGCCGAGGGCTGGAAAACCCCACCTAATCGATTCAGCTCCAAGCCTGTGAATGATCGTTGTAGAGCACACACAGACAAAGAAACCTGAAGAGAAGTTAAAAAAAAAAAAAAAAAAAAAAGAAAAAAGGCGGGAAAACATATCAAAGAAAGAAAATACCCCTTAACTTACTTTAAAAAAAAGTTAACAAAGTGATGTAAATACTTTCATTTTAAAAGTTTTCAATAGTTAAAGCTTACTGCACCTGGCATTCCTACGTAGTCTCCCATCCAAGTACTAACCAGGCCCAGGCCTTCTTAGCTTCTGAGATCAGACAAGATTGGGCAATCTTCAGCTGGCATGTCTGTAAGCAAACTCTGCTTGAAAATCTTGGACTTTAAACAAAAGGGCTTTGAAAACATTATAAAGTGCGAAAACTCCCGCTTTACTGTCAAATTATGATGGAGAAAAGGCAAAAAAGCTAACAAAGCCATGTAAATACTTTTATTTTAAAAGTTTTTCAATAGTTAAAGCTTACAGCACCTGGTATTCCCAGGTAGTCTCCCATCCAAGTACTAACCAGGCCCAAGCCTTCTTAGCTTCTGAGATAAGACAAGATTGGGCATTCTTCAGCTGGTTTGTCCGTACACAAACTCTGCTTGAAAATCTTGAACTTTAAACCAAAGGGGCTTAAACACATATCAAAGAGTGAAAACTCCCGCTTTACTGTCAAATTATGATGGAGAAAAGGCAAAAAAGCTAACAAAGCCATGTAAATACTTTCATTTTAAAAGTTTTTCAATAGTTAAAGCTTACAGCACCTGGTATTCCCAGGTAGTCTCCCATCCAAGTACTAACCAGGCCCAAGCCTTCTTAGCTTCTGAGATAAGACAAGATTGGGCATTCTTCAGCTGGTTTGTCCGTACACAAACTCTGCTTGAAAATCTTGAACTTTAAACCAAAGGGGCTTGAACACATATCAAAGAGTGAAAACTCCCGCTTTACTGTCAAATTATGATGGAGAAAAGGCAAAAAAAGCTAACAAAGCCATGTAAATACTTTCATTTTAAAAGTTTTTCAATAGTTAAAGCTTACAGCACCTGGTATTCCCAGGTAGTCTCCCATCCAAGTACTAACCAGGCCCAAGCCTTCTTAGCTTCTGAGATCAGACAAGATTGGGCATTCTTCAGCTGGTTTGTCCATACACAAACTCTGCTTGAAAATCTTGAACTTTAAACCAAAAGGGCTTGAACACATATCAAAGAGTGAAAACTCCCGCTTTACTGTCAAATTATGATGGAGAAAAGGCAAAAAGTTGGAGTGGTAAGCTTTTATTTGCAATACAACAAATAAAGTGCACACCTTCTAGAGGCAATGCAATACTGGGTCGATGAATGGAGCGGATGGAGCAGGCCCTATTGCCGACTCCCTGTTCTAAAAATCCGCTTAATATGACATATCAGATATTAAACTGACATCAGGGTGCGTAGCACCTGAAGGCCGAGGGCTGGAAAACCCCACCTAATCGATTCAGCTCCAAGCCTGTGAATGATCGTTGTAGAGCACACACAGACAAAGAAACCTGAAGAGAAGTTAAAAAAAAAAAAAAAAAAAAAAAGAAAAAAGGCGGGAAAACATATCAAAGAAAGAAAATACCCCTTAACTTACTTTAA
This sequence comes from Denticeps clupeoides, assembly GCF_900700375.1. NCBI lineage: Eukaryota > Metazoa > Chordata > Actinopteri > Clupeiformes > Denticipitidae > Denticeps > Denticeps clupeoides. Next base: position 18,034 of record NW_021630072.1, on the reverse strand, counting down.
AAAAAAGTTAACAAAGTGATGTAAATACTTTCATTTTAAAAGTTTTCAATAGTTAAAGCTTACTGCACCTGGCATTCCTACGTAGTCTCCCATCCAAGTACTAACCAGGCCCAGGCCTTCTTAGCTTCTGAGATCAGACAAGATTGGGCAATCTTCAGCTGGTTTGTCTGTAAGCAAACTCTGCTTGAAAATCTTGGACTTTAAACAAAAGGGCTTTGAAAACATTATAAAGTGCGAAAACTCCCGCTTTACTGTCAAATTATGATGGAGAAAAGGCAAAAAAGCTAACAAAGCCATGTAAATACTTTTATTTTAAAAGTTTTTCAATAGTTAAAGCTTACAGCACCTGGTATTCCCAGGTAGTCTCCCATCCAAGTACTAACCAGGCCCAAGCCTTCTTAGCTTCTGAGATAAGACAAGATTGGGCATTCTTCAGCTGGTTTGTCCGTACACAAACTCTGCTTGAAAATCTTGAACTTTAAACCAAAGGGGCTTAAACACATATCAAAGAGTGAAAACTCCCGCTTTACTGTCAAATTATGATGGAGAAAAGGCAAAAAAGCTAACAAAGCCATGTAAATACTTTCATTTTAAAAGTTTTTCAATAGTTAAAGCTTACAGCACCTGGTATTCCCAGGTAGTCTCCCATCCAAGTACTAACCAGGCCCAAGCCTTCTTAGCTTCTGAGATCAGACAAGATTGGGCATTCTTCAGCTGGTTTGTCCGTACACAAACTCTGCTTGAAAATCTTGAACTTTAAACCAAAGGGGCTTGAACACATATCAAAGAGTGAAAACTCCCGCTTTACTGTCAAATTATGATGGAGAAAAGGCAAAAAGTTGGAGTGGTAAGCTTTTATTTGCAATACAACAAATAAAGTGCACACCTTCTAGAGGCAATGCAATACTGGGTCGATGAATGGAGCGGATGGAGCAGGCCCTATTGCCGACTCCCTGTTCTAAAAATCCGCTTAATATGACATATCAGATATTAAACTGACATCAGGGTGCGTAGCACCTGAAGGCCGAGGGCTGGAAAACCCCACCTAATCGATTCAGCTCCAAGCCTGTGAATGATCGTTGTAGAGCACACACAGACAAAGAAACCTGAAGAGAAGTTAAAAAAAAAAAAAAAAAAAAAAGAAAAAAGGCGGGAAAACATATCAAAGAAAGAAAATACCCCTTAACTTACTTTAAAAAAAAGTTAACAAAGTGATGTAAATACTTTCATTTTAAAAGTTTTCAATAGTTAAAGCTTACTGCACCTGGCATTCCTACGTAGTCTCCCATCCAAGTACTAACCAGGCCCAGGCCTTCTTAGCTTCTGAGATCAGACAAGATTGGGCAATCTTCAGCTGGCATGTCTGTAAGCAAACTCTGCTTGAAAATCTTGGACTTTAAACAAAAGGGCTTTGAAAACATTATAAAGTGCGAAAACTCCCGCTTTACTGTCAAATTATGATGGAGAAAAGGCAAAAAAGCTAACAAAGCCATGTAAATACTTTTATTTTAAAAGTTTTTCAATAGTTAAAGCTTACAGCACCTGGTATTCCCAGGTAGTCTCCCATCCAAGTACTAACCAGGCCCAAGCCTTCTTAGCTTCTGAGATAAGACAAGATTGGGCATTCTTCAGCTGGTTTGTCCGTACACAAACTCTGCTTGAAAATCTTGAACTTTAAACCAAAGGGGCTTAAACACATATCAAAGAGTGAAAACTCCCGCTTTACTGTCAAATTATGATGGAGAAAAGGCAAAAAAAGCTAACAAAGCCATGTAAATACTTTCATTTTAAAAGTTTTTCAATAGTTAAAGCTTACAGCACCTGGTATTCCCAGGTAGTCTCCCATCCAAGTACTAACCAGGCCCAAGCCTTCTTAGCTTCTGAGATCAGACAAGATTGGGCATTCTTCAGCTGGTTTGTCCGTACACAAACTCTGCTTGAAAATCTTGAACTTTAAACCAAAGGGGCTTGAACACATATCAAAGAGTTAAAACTCCCGCTTTACTGTCAAATTATGATGGAGAAAAGGCAAAAAGTTGGAGTGGTAAGCTTTTATTTGCAATACAACAAATAAAGTGCACACCTTCTAGAGGCAATGCAATACTGGGTCGATGAATGGAGCGGATGGAGCAGGCCCTATTGCCGACTCCCTGTTCTAAAAATCCGCTTAATATGACATATCAGATATTAAACTGACATCAGGGTGCGTAGCACCTGAAGGCCGAGGGCTGGAAAACCCCACCTAATCGATTCAGCTCCAAGCCTGTGAATGATCGTTGTAGAGCACACACAGACAAAGAAACCTGAAGAGAAGTTAAAAAAAAAAAAAAAAAAAAGAAAAAAGGCGGGAAAACATATCAAAGAAAGAAAATACCCCTTAACTTACTTTAAAAAAAGTTAACAAAGTGATGTAAATACTTTCATTTTAAAAGTTTTCAATAGTTAAAGCTTACTGCACCTGGCATTCCTACGTAGTCTCCCATCCAAGTACTAACCAGGCCCAGGCCTTCTTAGCTTCTGAGATCAGACAAGATTGGGCAATCTTCAGCTGGCATGTCTGTAAGCAAACTCTGCTTGAAAATCTTGGACTTTAAACAAAAGGGCTTTGAAAACATTATAAAGTGCGAAAACTCCCGCTTTACTGTCAAATTATGATGGAGAAAAGGCAAAAAAGCTAACAAAGCCATGTAAATACTTTTATTTTAAAAGTTTTTCAATAGTTAAAGCTTACAGCACCTGGTATTCCCAGGTAGTCTCCCATCCAAGTACTAACCAGGCCCAAGCCTTCTTAGCTTCTGAGATAAGACAAGATTGGGCATTCTTCAGCTGGTTTGTCCGTACACAAACTCTGCTTGAAAATCTTGAACTTTAAACCAAAGGGGCTTAAACACATATCAAAGAGTGAAAACTCCCGCTTTACTGTCAAATTATGATGGAGAAAAGGCAAAAAAGCTAACAAAGCCATGTAAATACTTTCATTTTAAAAGTTTTTCAATAGTTAAAGCTTACAGCACCTGGTATTCCCAGGTAGTCTCCCATCCAAGTACTAACCAGGCCCAAGCCTTCTTAGCTTCTGAGATCAGACAAGATTGGGCATTCTTCAGCTGGTTTGTCCATACACAAACTCTGCTTGAAAATCTTGAACTTTAAACCAAAGGGCTTGAACACATATCAAAGAGTTAAAACTCCCGCTTTACTGTCAAATTATGATGGAGAAAAGGCAAAAAGTTGGAGTGGTAAGCTTTTATTTGCAATACAACAAATAAAGTGCACACCTTCTAGAGGCAATGCAATACTGGGTCGATGAATGGAGCGGATGGAGCAGGCCCTATTGCCGACTCCCTGTTCTAAAAATCCGCTTAATATGACATATCAGATATTAAACTGACATCAGGGTGCGTAGCACCTGAAGGCCGAGGGCTGGAAAACCCCACCTAATCGATTCAGCTCCAAGCCTGTGAATGATCGTTGTAGAGCACACACAGACAAAGAAACCTGAAGAGAAGTTAAAAAAAAAAAAAAAAAAAAAAAAGAAAAAAGGCGGGAAAACATATCAAAGAAAGAAAATACCCCTTAACTTACTTTAAAAAAAAGTTAACAAAGTGATGTAAATACTTTCATTTTAAAAGTTTTCAATAGTTAAAGCTTACTGCACCTGGCATTCCTACGTAGTCTCCCATCCAAGTACTAACCAGGCCCAGGCCTTCTTAGCTTCTGAGATCAGACAAGATTGGGCAATCTTCAGCTGGCATGTCTGTAAGCAAACTCTGCTTGAAAATCTTGGACTTTAAACAAAAGGGCTTTGAAAACATTATAAAGTGCGAAAACTCCCGCTTTACTGTCAAATTATGATGGAGAAAAGGCAAAAAAGCTAACAAAGCCATGTAAATACTTTTATTTTAAAAGTTTTTCAATAGTTAAAGCTTACAGCACCTGGTATTCCCAGGTAGTCTCCCATCCAAGTACTAACCAGGCCCAAGCCTTCTTAGCTTCTGAGATCAGACAAGATTGGGCATTCTTCAGCTGGTTTGTCCATACACAAACTCTGCTTGAAAATCTTGAACTTTAAACCAAAAGGGCTTGAACACATATCAAAGAGTTAAAACTCCCGCTTTACTGTCAAATTATGATGGAGAAAAGGCAAAAAGTTGGAGTGGTAAGCTTTTATTTGCAATACAACAAATAAAGTGCACACCTTCTAGAGGCAATGCAATACTGGGTCGATGAATGGAGCGGATGGAGCAGGCCCTATTGCCGACTCCCTGTTCTAAAAATCCGCTTAATATGACATATCAGATATTAAACTGACATCAGGGTGCGTAGCACCTGAAGGCCGAGGGCTGGAAAACCCCACCTAATCGATTCAGCTCCAAGCCTGTGAATGATCGTTGTAGAGCACACACAGACAAAGAAACCTGAAGAGAAGTTAAAAAAAAAAAAAAAAAAGAAAAAAGGCGGGAAAACATATCAAAGAAAGAAAATACCCCTTAACTTACTTTAAAAAAAGTTAACAAAGTGATGTAAATACTTTCATTTTAAAAGTTTTCAATAGTTAAAGCTTACTGCACCTGGCATTCCTACGTAGTCTCCCATCCAAGTACTAACCAGGCCCAGGCCTTCTTAGCTTCTGAGATCAGACAAGATTGGGCAATCTTCAGCTGGCATGTCTGTAAGCAAACTCTGCTTGAAAATCTTGGACTTTAAACAAAAGGGCTTTGAAAACATTATAAAGTGCGAAAACTCCCGCTTTACTGTCAAATTATGATGGAGAAAAGGCAAAAAAGCTAACAAAGCCATGTAAATACTTTTATTTTAAAAGTTTTTCAATAGTTAAAGCTTACAGCACCTGGTATTCCCAGGTAGTCTCCCATCCAAGTACTAACCAGGCCCAAGCCTTCTTAGCTTCTGAGATAAGACAAGATTGGGCATTCTTCAGCTGGTTTGTCCGTACACAAACTCTGCTTGAAAATCTTGAACTTTAAACCAAAGGGGCTTGAACACATATCAAAGAGTGAAAACTCCCGCTTTACTGTCAAATTATGATGGAGAAAAGGCAAAAAAAGCTAACAAAGCCATGTAAATACTTTCATTTTAAAAGTTTTTCAATAGTTAAAGCTTACAGCACCTGGTATTCCCAGGTAGTCTCCCATCCAAGTACTAACCAGGCCCAAGCCTTCTTAGCTTCTGAGATCAGACAAGATTGGGCATTCTTCAGCTGGTTTGTCCATACACAAACTCTGCTTGAAAATCTTGAACTTTAAACCAAAAAGGCTTGAACACATATCAAAGAGTTAAAACTCCCGCTTTACTGTCAAATTATGATGGAGAAAAGGCAAAAAGTTGGAGTGGTAAGCTTTTATTTGCAATACAACAAATGAAGTGCACACCTTCTAGAGGCAATGCAATACTGGGTCGATGAATGGAGCGGATGGAGCAGGCCCTATTGCCGACTCCCTGTTCTAAAAATCCGCTTAATATGACATATCAGATATTAAATTGACATCAGGGTGCGTAGCACCTGAAGGCCGAGGGCTGGAAAACCCCACCTAATCGATTCAGCTCCAAGCCTGTGAATGATCGTTGTAGAGCACACACAGACAAAGAAACCTGAAGAGAAGTTAAAAAAAAAAAAAAAAAAAAGAAAAAAGGCGGGAAAACATATCAAAGAAAGAAAATACCCCTTAACTTACTTTAAAAAAAGTTAACAAAGTGATGTAAATACTTTCATTTTAAAAGTTTTCAATAGTTAAAGCTTACTGCACCTGGCATTCCTACGTAGTCTCCCATCCAAGTACTAACCAGGCCCAAGCCTTCTTAGCTTCTGAGATCAGACAAGATTGGGCAATCTTCAGCTGGCATGTCTGTAAGCAAACTCTGCTTGAAAATCTTGGACTTTAAACAAAAGGGCTTTGAAAACATTATAAAGTGCGAAAACTCCCGCTTTACTGTCAAATTATGATGGAGAAAAGGCAAAAAAGCTAACAAAGCCATGTAAATACTTTTATTTTAAAAGTTTTTCAATAGTTAAAGCTTACAGCACCTGGTATTCCCAGGTAGTCTCCCATCCAAGTACTAACCAGGCCCAAGCCTTCTTAGCTTCTGAGATAAGACAAGATTGGGCATTCTTCAGCTGGTTTGTCCGTACACAAACTCTGCTTGAAAATCTTGAACTTTAAACCAAAGGGGCTTAAACACATATCAAAGAGTGAAAACTCCCGCTTTACTGTCAAATTATGATGGAGAAAAGGCAAAAAAGCTAACAAAGCCATGTAAATACTTTCATTTTAAAAGTTTTTCAATAGTTAAAGCTTACAGCACCTGGTATTCCCAGGTAGTCTCCCATCCAAGTACTAACCAGGCCCAAGCCTTCTTAGCTTCTGAGATCAGACAAGATTGGGCATTCTTCAGCTGGTTTGTCCGTACACAAACTCTGCTTGAAAATCTTGAACTTTAAACCAAGGGGCTTGAACACATATCAAAGAGTTAAAACTCCCGCTTTACTGTCAAATTATGATGGAGAAAAGGCAAAAAGTTGGAGTGGTAAGCTTTTATTTGCAATACAACAAATAAAGTGCACACCTTCTAGAGGCAATGCAATACTGGGTCGATGAATGGAGCGGATGGAGCAGGCCCTATTGCCGACTCCCTGTTCTAAAAATCCGCTTAATATGACATATCAGATATTAAACTGACATCAGGGTGCGTAGCACCTGAAGGCCGAGGGCTGGAAAACCCCACCTAATCGATTCAGCTCCAAGCCTGTGAATGATCGTTGTAGAGCACACACAGACAAAGAAACCTGAAGAGAAGTTAAAAAAAAAAAAAAAAAAAAGAAAAAAGGCGGGAAAACATATCAAAGAAAGAAAATACCCCTTAACTTACTTTAAAAAAAGTTAACAAAGTGATGTAAATACTTTCATTTTAAAAGTTTTCAATAGTTAAAGCTTACTGCACCTGGCATTCCTACGTAGTCTCCCATCCAAGTACTAACCAGGCCCAAGCCTTCTTAGCTTCTGAGATCAGACAAGATTGGGCAATCTTCAGCTGGCATTGTCTGTAAGCAAACTCTGCTTGAAAATCTTGGACTTTAAACAAAAGGGCTTTGAAAACATTATAAAGTGCGAAAACTCCCGCTTTACTGTCAAATTATGATGGAGAAAAGGCAAAAAAGCTAACAAAGCCATGTAAATACTTTTATTTTAAAAGTTTTTCAATAGTTAAAGCTTACAGCACCTGGTATTCCCAGGTAGTCTCCCATCCAAGTACTAACCAGGCCCAAGCCTTCTTAGCTTCTGAGATAAGACAAGATTGGGCATTCTTCAGCTGGTTTGTCCGTACACAAACTCTGCTTGAAAATCTTGAACTTTAAACCAAAGGGGCTTGAACACATATCAAAGAGTGAAAACTCCCGCTTTACTGTCAAATTATGATGGAGAAAAGGCAAAAAAGCTAACAAAGCCATGTAAATACTTTCATTTTAAAAGTTTTTCAATAGTTAAAGCTTACAGCACCTGGTATTCCCAGGTAGTCTCCCATCCAAGTACTAACCAGGCCCAAGCCTTCTTAGCTTCTGAGATCAGACAAGATTGGGCATTCTTCAGCTGGTTTGTCCATACACAAACTCTGCTTGAAAATCTTGAACTTTAAACCAAAAAGGCTTGAACACATATCAAAGAGTTAAAACTCCCGCTTTACTGTCAAATTATGATGGAGAAAAGGCAAAAAGTTGGAGTGGTAAGCTTTTATTTGCAATACAACAAATGAAGTGCACACCTTCTAGAGGCAATGCAATACTGGGTCGATGAATGGAGCGGATGGAGCAGGCCCTATTGCCGACTCCCTGTTCTAAAAATCCGCTTAATATGACATATCAGATATTAAATTGACATCAGGGTGCGTAGCACCTGAAGGCCGAGGCCTGGAAAACCCCACCTAATCGATTCAGCTCCAAGCCTGTGAATGATCGTTGTAGAGCACACACAGACAAAGAAACCTGAAGAGAAGTTAAAAAAAAAAAAAAAAAAAAAGAAAAAAGGCGGGAAAACATATCAAAGAAAGAAAATACCCCTTAACTTACTTTAAAAAAAGTTAACAAAGTGATGTAAATACTTTCATTTTAAAAGTTTTCAATAGTTAAAGCTTACTGCACCTGGCATTCCTACGTAGTCTCCCATCCAAGTACTAACCAGGCCCAGGCCTTCTTAGCTTCTGAGATCAGACAAGATTGGGCAATCTTCAGCTGGCATGTCTGTAAGCAAACTCTGCTTGAAAATCTTGGACTTTAAACAAAAGGGCTTTGAAAACATTATAAAGTGCGAAAACTCCCGCTTTACTGTCAAATTATGACTGAGAAAAGGCAAAAAAGCTAACAAAGCCATGTAAATACTTTTATTTTAAAAGTTTTTCAATAGTTAAAGCTTACAGCACCTGGTATTCCCAGGTAGTCTCCCATCCAAGTACTAACCAGGCCCAAGCCTTCTTAGCTTCTGAGATAAGACAAGATTGGGCATTCTTCAGCTGGTTTGTCCGTACACAAACCCTGCTTGAAAATCTTGAACTTTAAACCAAAGGGGCTTAAACACATATCAAAGAGTGAAAACTCCCGCTTTACTGTCAAATTATGATGGAGAAAAGGCAAAAAAGCTAACAAAGCCATGTAAATACTTTCATTTTAAAAGTTTTTCAATAGTTAAAGCTTACAGCACCTGGTATTCCCAGGTAGTCTCCCATCCAAGTACTAACCAGGCCCAAGCCTTCTTAGCTTCTGAGATCAGACAAGATTGGGCATTCTTCAGCTGGTTTGTCCGTACACAAACTCTGCTTGAAAATCTTGAACTTTAAACCAAAGGGGCTTGAACACATATCAAAGAGTGAAAACTCCCGCTTTACTGTCAAATTATGATGAGAAAAGGCAAAAAAGCTAACAAAGCCATGTAAATACTTTCATTTTAAAAGTTTTTCAATAGTTAAAGCTTACAGCACCTGGTATTCCCAGGTAGTCTCCCATCCAAGTACTAACCAGGCCCAAGCCTTCTTAGCTTCTGAGATCAGACAAGATTGGGCATTCTTCAGCTGGTTTGTCCATACACAAACTCTGCTTGAAAATCTTGAACTTTAAACCAAAAAGGCTTGAACACATATCAAAGAGTTAAAACTCCCGCTTTACTGTCAAATTATGATGGAGAAAAGGCAAAAAGTTGGAGTGGTAAGCTTTTATTTGCAATACAACAAATGAAGTGCACACCTTCTAGAGGCAATGCAATACTGGGTCGATGAATGGAGCGGATGGAGCAGGCCCTATTGCCGACTCCCTGTTCTAAAAATCCGCTTAATATGACATATCAGATATTAAATTGACATCAGGGTGCGTAGCACCTGAAGGCCGAGGCCTGGAAAACCCCACCTAATCGATTCAGCTCCAAGCCTGTGAATGATCGTTGTAGAGCACACACAGACAAAGAAACCTGAAGAGAAGTTAAAAAAAAAAAAAAAAAAAGAAAAAAGGCGGGAAAACATATCAAAGAAAGAAAATACCCCTTAACTTACTTTAAAAAAAGTTAACAAAGTGATGTAAATACTTTCATTTTAAAAGTTTTCAATAGTTAAAGCTTACTGCACCTGGCATTCCTACGTAGTCTCCCATCCAAGTACTAACCAGGCCCAGGCCTTCTTAGCTTCTGAGATCAGACAAGATTGGGCAATCTTCAGCTGGCATGTCTGTAAGCAAACTCTGCTTGAAAATCTTGGACTTTAAACAAAAGGGCTTTGAAAACATTATAAAGTGCGAAAACTCCCGCTTTACTGTCAAATTATGACTGGAGAAAAGGCAAAAAAGCTAACAAAGCCATGTAAATACTTTTATTTTAAAAGTTTTTCAATAGTTAAAGCTTACAGCACCTGGTATTCCCAGGTAGTCTCCCATCCAAGTACTAACCAGGCCCAAGCCTTCTTAGCTTCTGAGATAAGACAAGATTGGGCATTCTTCAGCTGGTTTGTCCGTACACAAACTCTGCTTGAAAATCTTGAACTTTAAACCAAAGGGGCTTAAACACATATCAAAGAGTGAAAACTCCCGCTTTACTGTACTGTCAAATTATGATGGAGAAAAGGCAAAAAAGCTAACAAAGCCATGTAAATACTTTCATTTTAAAAGTTTTTCAATAGTTAAAGCTTACAGCACCTGGTATTCCCAGGTAGTCTCCCATCCAAGTACTAACCAGGCCCAAGCCTTCTTAGCTTCTGAGATAAGACAAGATTGGGCATTCTTCAGCTGGTTTGTCCGTACACAAACTCTGCTTGAAAATCTTGAACTTTAAACCAAAGGGGCTTAACACATATCAAAGAGTGAAAACTCCCGCTTTACTGTCAAATTATGATGGAGAAAAGGCAAAAAAGCTAACAAAGCCATGTAAATACTTTCATTTTAAAAGTTTTTCAATAGTTAAAGCTTACAGCACCTGGTATTCCCAGGTAGTCTCCCATCCAAGTACTAACCAGGCCCAAGCCTTCTTAGCTTCTGAGATCAGACAAGATTGGGCATTCTTCAGCTGGTTTGTCCGTACACAAACTCTGCTTGAAAATCTTGAACTTTAAACCAAAGGGCTTGAACACATATCAAAGAGTTAAAACTCCCGCTTTACTGTCAAATTATGATGGAGAAAAGGCAAAAAGTTGGAGTGGTAAGCTTTTATTTGCAATACAACAAATAAAGTGCACACCTTCTAGAGGCAATGCAATACTGGGTCGATGAATGGAGCGGATGGAGCAGGCCCTATTGCCGACTCCCTGTTCTAAAAATCCGCTTAATATGACATATCAGATATTAAACTGACATCAGGGTGCGTAGCACCTGAAGGCCGAGGGCTGGAAAACCCCACCTAATCGATTCAGCTCCAAGCCTGTGAATGATCGTTGTAGAGCACACACAGACAAAGAAACCTGAAGAGAAGTTAAAAAAAAAAAAAAAAAAGAAAAAAGGCGGGAAAACATATCAAAGAAAGAAAATACCCCTTAACTTACTTTAAAAAAAGTTAACAAAGTGATGTAAATACTTTCATTTTAAAAGTTTTCAATAGTTAAAGCTTACTGCACCTGGCATTCCTACGTAGTCTCCCATCCAAGTACTAACCAGGCCCAGGCCTTCTTAGCTTCTGAGATCAGACAAGATTGGGCAATCTTCAGCTGGCATGTCTGTAAGCAAACTCTGCTTGAAAATCTTGGACTTTAAACAAAAGGGCTTTGAAAACATTATAAAGTGCGAAAACTCCCGCTTTACTGTCAAATTATGACTGAGAAAAGGCAAAAAAGCTAACAAAGCCATGTAAATACTTTTATTTTAAAAGTTTTTCAATAGTTAAAGCTTACAGCACCTGGTATTCCCAGGTAGTCTCCCATCCAAGTACTAACCAGGCCCAAGCCTTCTTAGCTTCTGAGATAAGACAAGATTGGGCATTCTTCAGCTGGTTTGTCCGTACACAAACTCTGCTTGAAAATCTTGAACTTTAAACCAAAGGGGCTTAAACACATATCAAAGAGTGAAAACTCCCGCTTTACTGTCAAATTATGATGGAGAAAAGGCAAAAAAGCTAACAAAGCCATGTAAATACTTTCATTTTAAAAGTTTTTCAATAGTTAAAGCTTACAGCACCTGGTATTCCCAGGTAGTCTCCCATCCAAGTACTAACCAGGCCCAAGCCTTCTTAGCTTCTGAGATCAGACAAGATTGGGCATTCTTCAGCTGGTTTGTCCGTACACAAACTCTGCTTGAAAATCTTGAACTTTAAACCAAAGGGGCTTAACACATATCAAAGAGTGAAAACTCCCGCTTTACTGTCAAATTATGATGGAGAAAAGGCAAAAAAGCTAACAAAGCCATGTAAATACTTTCATTTTAAAAGTTTTTCAATAGTTAAAGCTTACAGCACCTGGTATTCCCAGGTAGTCTCCCATCCAAGTACTAACCAGGCCCAAGCCTTCTTAGCTTCTGAGATCAGACAAGATTGGGCATTCTTCAGCTGGTTTGTCCGTACACAAACTCTGCTTGAAAATCTTGAACTTTAAACCAAAGGGGCTTGAACACATATCAAAGAGTGAAAACTCCCGCTTTACTGTCAAATTATGATGGAGAAAAGGCAAAAAAGCTAACAAAGCCATGTAAATACTTTCATTTTAAAAGTTTTTCAATAGTTAAAGCTTACAGCACCTGGTATTCCCAGGTAGTCTCCCATCCAAGTACTAACCAGGCCCAAGCCTTCTTAGCTTCTGAGATCAGACAAGATTGGGCATTCTTCAGCTGGTTTGTCCATACACAAACTCTGCTTGAAAATCTTGAACTTTAAACCAAAGGGCTTGAACACATATCAAAGAGTTAAAACTCCCGCTTTACTGTCAAATTATGATGGAGAAAAGGCAAAAAGTTGGAGTGGTAAGCTTTTATTTGCAATACAACAAATAAAGTGCACACCTTCTAGAGGCAATGCAATACTGGGTCGATGAATGGAGCGGATGGAGCAGGCCCTATTGCCGACTCCCTGTTCTAAAAATCCGCTTAATATGACATATCAGATATTAAACTGACATCAGGGTGCGTAGCACCTGAAGGCCGAGGGCTGGAAAACCCCACCTAATCGATTCAGCTCCAAGCCTGTGAATGATCGTTGTAGAGCACACACAGACAAAGAAACCTGAAGAGAAGTTAAAAAAAAAAAAAAAAAAGAAAAAAGGCGGGAAAACATATCAAAGAAAGAAAATACCCCTTAACTTACTTTAAAAAAAGTTAACAAAGTGATGTAAATACTTTCATTTTAAAAGTTTTCAATAGTTAAAGCTTACTGCACCTGGCATTCCTACGTAGTCTCCCATCCAAGTACTAACCAGGCCCAGGCCTTCTTAGCTTCTGAGATCAGACAAGATTGGGCAATCTTCAGCTGGCATGTCTGTAAGCAAACTCTGCTTGAAAATCTTGGACTTTAAACAAAAGGGCTTTGAAAACATTATAAAGTGCGAAAACTCCCGCTTTACTGTCAAATTATGACTGAGAAAAGGCAAAAAAGCTAACAAAGCCATGTAAATACTTTTATTTTAAAAGTTTTTCAATAGTTAAAGCTTACAGCACCTGGTATTCCCAGGTAGTCTCCCATCCAAGTACTAACCAGGTCCAAGCCTTCTTAGCTTCTGAGATAAGACAAGATTGGGCATTCTTCAGCTGGTTTGTCCGTACACAAACTCTGCTTGAAAATCTTGAACTTTAAACCAAAGGGGCTTAAACACATATCAAAGAGTGAAAACTCCCGCTTTACTGTCAAATTATGATGGAGAAAAGGCAAAAAAGCTAACAAAGCCATGTAAATACTTTCATTTTAAAAGTTTTTCAATAGTTAAAGCTTACAGCACCTGGTATTCCCAGGTAGTCTCCCATCCAAGTACTAACCAGGCCCAAGCCTTCTTAGCTTCTGAGATAAGACAAGATTGGGCATTCTTCAGCTGGTTTGTCCGTACACAAACTCTGCTTGAAAATCTTGAACTTTAAACCAAAGGGGCTTGAACACATATCAAAGAGTGAAAACTCCCGCTTTACTGTCAAATTATGATGGAGAAAAGGCAAAAAAAGCTAACAAAGCCATGTAAATACTTTCATTTTAAAAGTTTTTCAATAGTTAAAGCTTACAGCACCTGGTATTCCCAGGTAGTCTCCCATCCAAGTACTAACCAGGCCCAAGCCTTCTTAGCTTCTGAGATCAGACAAGATTGGGCATTCTTCAGCTGGTTTGTCCGTACACAAACTCTGCTTGAAAATCTTGAACTTTAAACCAAAGGGGCTTGAACACATATCAAAGAGTGAAAACTCCCGCTTTACTGTCAAATTATGATGGAGAAAAGGCAAAAAGTTGGAGTGGTAAGCTTTTATTTGCAATACAACAAATAAAGTGCACACCTTCTAGAGGCAATGCAATACTGGGTCGATGAATGGAGCGGATGGAGCAGGCCCTATTGCCGACTCCCTGTTCTAAAAATCCGCTTAATATGACATATCAGATATTAAACTGACATCAGGGTGCGTAGCACCTGAAGGCCGAGGGCTGGAAAACCCCACCTAATCGATTCAGCTCCAAGCCTGTGAATGATCGTTGTAGAGCACACACAGACAAAGAAACCTGAAGAGAAGTTAAAAAAAAAAAAAAAAAAAAAGAAAAAAGGCGGGAAAACATATCAAAGAAAGAAAATACCCCTTAACTTACTTTAAAAAAAGTTAACAAAGTGATGTAAATACTTTCATTTTAAAAGTTTTCAATAGTTAAAGCTTACTGCACCTGGCATTCCTACGTAGTCTCCCATCCAAGTACTAACCAGGCCCAGGCCTTCTTAGCTTCTGAGATCAGACAAGATTGGGCAATCTTCAGCTGGCATGTCTGTAAGCAAACTCTGCTTGAAAATCTTGGACTTTAAACAAAAGGGCTTTGAAAACATTATAAAGTGCGAAAACTCCCGCTTTACTGTCAAATTATGACTGGAGAAAAGGCAAAAAAGCTAACAAAGCCATGTAAATACTTTTATTTTAAAAGTTTTTCAATAGTTAAAGCTTACAGCACCTGGTATTCCCAGGTAGTCTCCCATCCAAGTACTAACCAGGCCCAAGCCTTCTTAGCTTCTGAGATAAGACAAGATTGGGCATTCTTCAGCTGGTTTGTCCGTACACAAACTCTGCTTGAAAATCTTGAACTTTAAACCAAAGGGGCTTAAACACATATCAAAGAGTGAAAACTCCCGCTTTACTGTCAAATTATGATGGAGAAAAGGCAAAAAAGCTAACAAAGCCATGTAAATACTTTCATTTTAAAAGTTTTTCAATAGTTAAAGCTTACAGCACCTGGCATTCCCAGGTAGTCTCCCATCCAAGTACTAACCAGGCCCAAGCCTTCTTAGCTTCTGAGATAAGACAAGATTGGGCATTCTTCAGCTGGTTTGTCCGTACACAAACTCTGCTTGAAAATCTTGAACTTTAAACCAAAGGGGCTTGAACACATATCAAAGAGTGAAAACTCCCGCTTTACTGTCAAATTATGATGGAGAAAAGGCAAAAAAGCTAACAAAGCCATGTAAATACTTTCATTTTAAAAGTTTTTCAATAGTTAAAGCTTACAGCACCTGGTATTCCCAGGTAGTCTCCCATCCAAGTACTAACCAGGCCCAAGCCTTCTTAGCTTCTGAGATCAGACAAGATTGGGCATTCTTCAGCTGGTTTGTCCAGTACACAAACTCTGCTTGAAAATCTTGAACTTTAAACCAAAGGGCTTGAACACATATCAAAGAGTTAAAACTCCCGCTTTACTGTCAAATTATGATGGAGAAAAGGCAAAAAGTTGGAGTGGTAAGCTTTTATTTGCAATACAACAAATAAAGTGCACACCTTCTAGAGGCAATGCAATACTGGGTCGATGAATGGAGCGGATGGAGCAGGCCCTATTGCCGACTCCCTGTTCTAAAAATCTGCTTAATATGACATATCAGATATTAAACTGACATCAGGGTGCGTAGCACCTGAAGGCCGAGGGCTGGAAAACCCCACCTAATCGATTCAGCTCCAAGCCTGTGAATGATCGTTGTAGAGCACACACAGACAAAGAAACCTGAAGAGAAGTTAAAAAAAAAAAAAAAAAGAAAAAGGCGGGAAAACATATCAAAGAAAGAAAATACCCCTTAACTTACTTTAAAAAAGTTAACAAAGTGATGTAAATACTTTCATTTTAAAAGTTTTCAATAGTTAAAGCTTACTGCACCTGGCATTCCTACGTAGTCTCCCATCCAAGTACTAACCAGGCCCAGGCCTTCTTAGCTTCTGAGATCAGACAAGATTGGGCAATCTTCAGCTGGCATGTCTGTAAGCAAACTCTGCTTGAAAATCTTGGACTTTAAACAAAAGGGCTTTGAAAACATTATAAAGTGCGAAAACTCCCGCTTTACTGTCAAATTATGACTGAGAAAAGGCAAAAAAGCTAACAAAGCCATGTAAATACTTTTATTTTAAAAGTTTTTCAATAGTTAAAGCTTACAGCACCTGGTATTCCCAGGTAGTCTCCCATCCAAGTACTAACCAGGCCCAAGCCTTCTTAGCTTCTGAGATCAGACAAGATTGGGCAATCTTCAGCTGGCATGTCCGTAAGCAAACTCTGCTTGAAAATCTTGGAACTTTAAACCAAAGGGCTTTGAAAACATTATAAAGTGCGAAAACTCCCGCTTTACTGTCAAATTATGATGGAGAAAAGGCAAAAAAAGCTAACAAAGCCATGTAAATACTTTCATTTTAAAAGTTTTTCAATAGTTAAAGCTTACAGCACCTGGTATTCCCAGGTAGTCTCCCATCCAAGTACTAACCAGGCCCAAGCCTTCTTAGCTTCTGAGATCAGACAAGATTGGGCATTCTTCAGCTGGTTTGTCCGTACACAAACTCTGCTTGAAAATCTTGAACTTTAAACCAAAGGGGCTTGAAACACATATCAAAGAGTGAAAACTCCCGCTTTACTGTCAAATTATGATGGAGAAAAGGCAAAAAAAGCTAACAAAGCCATGTAAATACTTTCATTTAAAAGTTTTTCAATAGTTAAAGCTTACAGCACCTGGTATTCCCAGGTAGTCTCCCATCCAAGTACTAACCAGGCCCAAGCCTTCTTAGCTTCTGAGATCAGACAAGATTGGGCATTCTTCAGCTGGTTTGTCCGTACACAAACTCTGCTTGAAAATCTTGAACTTTAAACCAAAGGGGCTTTGAAAACATTATAAAGTGCGAAAACTCCCGCTTTACTATCAAATTATGATGGAAGAAAAGGCAAAAAAGCTAACAAAGCCATGTAAATACTTTCATTTTAAAAGTTTTTCAATAGTTAAAGCTTACAGCACCTGGTATTCCCAGGTAGTCTCCCATCCAAGTACTAACCAGGCCCAAGCCTTCTTAGCTTCTGAGATCAGACAAGATTGGGCATTCTTCAGCTGGTTTGTCCGTACACAAACTCTGCTTGAAAATCTTGAACTTTAAACCAAAGGGCTTTGAAACACATTATAAAGTGCGAAAACTCCCGCTTTACTGTCAAATTATGATGGAGAAAAGGCAAAAAAAGCTAACAAAGCCATGTAAATACTTTCATTTTAAAAGTTTTTCAATAGTTAAAGCTTACAGCACCTGGTATTCCCAGGTAGTCTCCCATCCAAGTAATAACCAGGCCCAAGCCTTCTTAGCTTCTGAGATCAGACAGATTGGGCATTCTTCAGCTGGTTTGTCCGTACACAAACTCTGCTTGAAAATCTTGAACTTTAAACCAAAGGGGCTTGAACACATATCAAAGAGTGAAAACTCCCGCTTTACTGTCAAATTATGATGGAGGAAAAGGCAAACAGTTGGAGTGGTAAGCTTTTATTTGCAAAACAACAATAAAGTGCACACCTTCTAGAGGCAATGCAATACTGGGTCGATGAATAAAGCGGATGGAGCAGGCCCTATTGCCGACTCCCCTGTTATAAAAATCCGCTTAATATGACATATCAGATATTAAATTGACATCAGGGTGCGTAGCACCTGAAGGCCGAGGGCTGGAAAACCCCACCTAATCGATTCAGCTCCACCCCACTCCATAGCCAAGCCTGTGTATGATCGTTGTAGAGCACACACAGACAAAGAAACCTGAAGAGAAGTTAAAAAAAAAAAAAAAAAAGAAAAAAAGGCGGGAAAACATACTAAAGAAAGAAAGTACCACCCCTTAACTTACTTTAAAAAAAGTTAACAAAGTGATGTAAATACTTTCGTTTTAAAAGTTTTACAATAGTTAAAGCTTACAGTACCTGGCATTCCCATGTAGTCTCCCATTCAAGTACTAACCAGGCCCAAGCCTTCTTAGCTTCTGAGATCAGACAAGATTGGGCAATCTTCAGCTGGCATGTCCGTAAGCAAACTCTGCTTGAAAATCCTGGACTTTAAACAAAAGGACTTTGAAAACATTATAAAGTGCGAAAACTCCCGCTTTACTATCAAATTATGATGGAAAAA
>NW_021630071.1:0-21918 GCF_900700375.1 Denticeps clupeoides | reverse complement strand
TGTTTTTTAAATCAGTTTTGTCAGTTATTTCCCTTTTTCACTTCTGACTTGTTTTTTTTTTTACTTTGTCATTTTTTCCACTTATTCAACTAAGTTGGAATTGTAAAATGCTCAAAAATCTACAAAGTCGAAAAAAAAAAAAAAAGTCCGAAGTAAAAAGGTTCAAAAAATGACAAAAAATGACAAAAGTCAGAAGAGAAAAAGTGAAAAAAATGACAAAGTCGATAAAAAACATGTCAGTTTTGTCAGTTTTTCCACTTTTTTTACTTCTGACTTTTGTTGTTTTTTAAATCAGTTTTGTCAGTTATTTCCCTTTTTCACTTCTGACTTGTTTTTTTTTAACTTTGTCGTTTTTTCCACTTATTCAACTAAGTAGGAATTGTAAAATGCTCAAAAATCTACAAAGTCAAAAAAAAAAAAAAAGTCCGAAGTAAAAATGTAAAAAAAAATGACAAAAAATGACAAAAGTCAGAAGAGAAAAAGTGAAAAAAATGACAAAGTCGAAAAAAAAACATGTCAGTTTTGTCAGTTTTTCCACTTTTTTTACTTCTGACTTTTGTTGTTTTTTAAATCAGTTTTGTCAGTTATTTCCCTTTTTCACTTCTGACTTGTTTTTTTTTTAACTTTGTCATTTTTTCCACTTATTCAACTAAGTTGGAATTGTAAAATGCTCAAAAATCTACAAAGTCGAAAAAAAAAAAAAAAGTCCGAAGTAAAAATGTAAAAAAAAATGACAAAAAATGACAAAAGTCAGAAGAGAAAAAGTGAAAAAAATGACAAAGTCGAAAAAAAACATGTCAGTTTTGTCAGTTTTTCCACTTTTTTTACTTCTGACTTTTGTTGTTTTTTAAATCAGTTTTGTCAGTTATTTCCCTTTTTCACTTCTGACTTGTTTTTTTTTAACTTTGTCATTTTTTCCACTTATTCAACTAAGTTGGAATTGTAAAATGCTCAAAAATCTACAAAGTCGAAAAAAAAAAACAAAAGTCCGAAGTAAAAAGGTTAAAAAAATGACAAAAAATGACAAAAGTCAGAAGAGAAAAAGTGAAAAAAATGACAAAGTCGAAAAAAAACATGTCAGTTTTGTCAGTTTTTCCACTTTTTTTACTTCTGACTTTTGTTGTTTTTTTAAATCAGTTTTGTCAGTTATTTCCCTTTTTCACTTCTGACTTGTTTTTTTTTAACTTTGTCATTTTTTCCACTTATTCAACTAAGTTGGAATTGTAAAATGCTCAAAAATCTACAAAGTCGAAAAAAAAAAAAAAGTCCGAAGTAAAAAGGTTAAAAAAATGACAAAAAATGACAAAAGTCAGAAGAGAAAAAGTGAAAAAAATGACAAAGTCGAAAAAAAACATGTCAGTTTTGTCAGTTTTTCCACTTTTTTTACTTCTGACTTTTGTTGTTTTTAAATCAGGTTTGTCAGTTATTTCCCTTTTCACTTCTGACTTGTTTTTTTTTAACTTTGTCATTTTTTCCACTTATTCAACTAAGTTGGAATTGTAAAATGCTCAAAAATCTACAAAGTCGAAAAAAAAAACAAAAGTCCGAAGTAAAAAGGTTAAAAAAATGACAAAAAATGACAAAAGTCAGAAGAGAAAAAGTGAAAAAAATGACAAAGTCGAAAAAAAACATGTCAGTTTTGTCAGTTTTTCCACTTTTTTTACTTCTGACTTTTGTTGTTTTTTAAATCAGTTTTGTCAGTTATTTCCCTTTTTCACTTCTGACTTGTTTTTTTTTAACTTTGTCGTTTTTTCCACTTATTCAACTAAGTAGGAATTGTAAAATGCTCAAAAATCTACAAAGTCGAAAAAAAAAAAAAAGTCCGAAGTAAAAATGTAAAAAAAAATGACAAAAAATGACAAAAGTCAGAAGAGAAAAAGTGAAAAAAATGACAAAGTCGAAAAAAAACATGTCAGTTTTGTCAGTTTTTCCACTTTTTTTACTTCTGACTTTTGTTGTTTTTTAAATCAGTTTTGTCAGTTATTTCCCTTTTTCACTTCTGACTTGTTTTTTTTTAACTTTGTCATTTTTTCCACTTATTCAACTAAGTTGGAATTGTAAAATGCTCAAAAATCTACAAAGTCGAAAAAAAAAAACAAAAGTCCGAAGTAAAAAGGTTAAAAAAATGACAAAAAATGACAAAAGTCAGAAGAGAAAAAGTGAAAAAAATGACAAAGTCGAAAAAAAACATGTCAGTTTTGTCAGTTTTTCCACTTTTTTTACTTCTGACTTTTGTTGTTTTTTAAATCAGTTTTGTCAGTTATTTCCCTTTTTCACTTCTGACTTGTTTTTTTTTTAACTTTGTCATTTTTTCACTTATTCAACTAAGTTGGAATTGTAAAATGCTCAAAAATCTACAAAGTCGAAAAAAAAAAAAAAGTCCGAAGTAAAAAGGTTAAAAAAATGACAAAAAATGACAAAAGTCAGAAGAGAAAAAGTGAAAAAAATGACAAAGTCGAAAAAAAACATGTCAGTTTTGTCAGTTTTTCCACTTTTTTTACTTCTGACTTTTGTTGTTTTTTAAATCAGGTTTGTCAGTTATTTCCCTTTTTCACTTCTGACTTGTTTTTTTTTTAACTTTGTCATTTTTTCCACTTATTCAACTAAGTTGGAATTGTAAAATGCTCAAAAATCTACAAAGTCGAAAAAAAAAAAAAAAGTCCGAAGTAAAAAGGTTAAAAAAATGACAAAAAATGACAAAAGTCAGAAGAGAAAAAGTGAAAAAAATGACAAAGTCGAAAAAAAACATGTCAGTTTTGTCAGTTTTTCCACTTTTTTACTTCTGACTTTTGTTGTTTTTTAAATCAGTTTTGTCAGTTATTTCCCTTTTTCACTTCTGACTTGTTTTTTTTAACTTTGTCGTTTTTTCCACTTATTCAACTAAGTAGGAATTGTAAAATGCTCAAAAATCTACAAAGTCGAAAAAAAAAAAAAAGTCCGAAGTAAAAATGTAAAAAAAATGACAAAAAATGACAAAAGTCAGAAGAGAAAAAGTGAAAAAAATGACAGTCGAAAAAAAACATGTCAGTTTTGTCAGTTTTTCCACTTTTTTTACTTCTGACTTTTGTTGTTTTTTAAATCAGTTTTGTCAGTTATTTCCCTTTTTCACTTCTGACTTGTTTTTTTTTTAACTTTGTCATTTTTTCCACTTATTCAACTAAGTTGGAATTGTAAAATGCTCAAAAATCTACAAAGTCGAAAAAAAAAACAAAAGTCCGAAGTAAAAAGGTTAAAAAAATGACAAAAAATGACAAAAGTCAGAAGAGAAAAAGTGAAAAAAATGACAAAGTCGAAAAAAAACATGTCAGTTTTGTCAGTTTTTCCACTTTTTTTACTTCTGACTTTTGTTGTTTTTTAAATCAGTTTTGTCAGTTATTTCCCTTTTTCACTTCTGACTTGTTTTTTTTTTAACTTTGTCATTTTTTCCACTTATTCAACTAAGTTGGAATTGTAAAATGCTCAAAAATCTACAAAGTCGAAAAAAAAAAAAAAGTCCGAAGTAAAAAGGTTAAAAAAATGACAAAAAATGACAAAAGTCAGAAGAGAAAAAGTGAAAAAAATGACAAAGTCGAAAAAAAACATGTCAGTTTTGTCAGTTTTTCCACTTTTTTTACTTCTGACTTTTGTTGTTTTTTAAATCAGTTTTGTCAGTTATTTCCCTTTTTCACTTCTGACTTGTTTTTTTTTAACTTTGTCGTTTTTTCCACTTATTCAACTAAGTAGGAATTGTAAAATGCTCAAAAATCTACAAAGTCGAAAAAAAAAAAAAAGTCCGAAGTAAAAATGTAAAAAAAATGACAAAAAATGACAAAAGTCAGAAGAGAAAAAGTGAAAAAAATGACAGTCGAAAAAAAACATGTCAGTTTTGTCAGTTTTTCCACTTTTTTTACTTCTGACTTTTGTTGTTTTTTAAATCAGTTTTGTCAGTTATTTCCCTTTTTCACTTCTGACTTGTTTTTTTTTAACTTTGTCATTTTTTCCACTTATTCAACTAAGTTGGAATTGTAAAATGCTCAAAAATCTACAAAGTCGAAAAAAAAAAAAAAAGTCCGAAGTAAAAAGGTTAAAAAAATGACAAAAAATGACAAAAGTCAGAAGAGAAAAAGTGAAAAAAATGACAAAGTCGAAAAAAAACATGTCAGTTTTGTCAGTTTTTCCACTTTTTTTACTTCTGACTTTTGTTGTTTTTTAAATCAGTTTTGTCAGTTATTTCCCTTTTTCACTTCTGACTTGTTTTTTTTTTAACTTTGTCATTTTTTCCACTTATTCAACTAAGTTGGAATTGTAAAATGCTCAAAAATCTACAAAGTCGAAAAAAAAAAAAAGTCCGAAGTAAAAAGGTTAAAAAAATGACAAAAAATGACAAAAGTCAGAAGAGAAAAAGTGAAAAAAATGACAAAGTCGAAAAAAAACATGTCAGTTTTGTCAGTTTTTCCACTTTTTTTACTTCTGACTTTTGTTGTTTTTTAAATCAGTTTTGTCAGTTATTTCCCTTTTTCACTTCTGACTTGTTTTTTTTTAACTTTGTCGTTTTTTCCACTTATTCAACTAAGTAGGAATTGTAAAATGCTCAAAAATCTACAAAGTCGAAAAAAAAAAAAAAAGTCCGAAGTAAAAATGTAAAAAAAAATGACAAAAAATGACAAAAGTCAGAAGAGAAAAAGTGAAAAAAATGACAGTCGAAAAAAAACATGTCAGTTTTGTCAGTTTTTCCACTTTTTTTACTTCTGACTTTTGTTGTTTTTTAAATCAGTTTTGTCAGTTATTTCCCTTTTTCACTTCTGACTTGTTTTTTTTTTAACTTTGTCATTTTTTCCACTTATTCAACTAAGTTGGAATTGTAAAATGCTCAAAAATCTACAAAGTCGAAAAAAAAAACCAAAAGTCCGAAGTAAAAAGGTTAAAAAAATGACAAAAAATGACAAAAGTCAGAAGAGAAAAAGTGAAAAAAATGACAAAGTCGAAAAAAAACATGTCAGTTTTGTCAGTTTTTCCACTTTTTTTACTTCTGACTTTTGTTGTTTTTTAAATCAGTTTTGTCAGTTATTTCCCTTTTTCACTTCTGACTTGTTTTTTTTTAACTTTGTCATTTTTTCCACTTATTCAACTAAGTTGGAATTGTAAAATGCTCAAAAATCTACAAAGTCGAAAAAAAAAAAAAAGTCCGAAGTAAAAAGGTTAAAAAAATGACAAAAAATGACAAAAGTCAGAAGAGAAAAAGTGAAAAAAATGACAAAGTCGAAAAAAAACATGTCAGTTTTGTCAGTTTTTCCACTTTTTTTACTTCTGACTTTTGTTGTTTTTTAAATCAGTTTTGTCAGTTATTTCCCTTTTTCACTTCTGACTTGTTTTTTTTAACTTTGTCGTTTTTTCCACTTATTCAACTAAGTAGGAATTGTAAAATGCTCAAAAATCTACAAAGTCGAAAAAAAAAAAAAAGTCCGAAGTAAAAATGTAAAAAAAAATGACAAAAAATGACAAAAGTCAGAAGAGAAAAAGTGAAAAAAATGACAGTCGAAAAAAAACATGTCAGTTTTGTCAGTTTTTCCACTTTTTTTACTTCTGACTTTTGTTGTTTTTTAAATCAGTTTTGTCAGTTATTTCCCTTTTTCACTTCTGACTTGTTTTTTTTTTAACTTTGTCATTTTTTCCACTTATTCAACTAAGTTGGAATTGTAAAATGCTCAAAAATCTACAAAGTCGAAAAAAAAAAAAAAAGTCCGAAGTAAAAAGGTTAAAAAAATGACAAAAAATGACAAAAGTCAGAAGAGAAAAAGTGAAAAAAATGACAAAGTCGAAAAAAAACATGTCAGTTTTGTCAGTTTTTCCACTTTTTTTACTTCTGACTTTTGTTGTTTTTTAAATCAGTTTTGTCAGTTATTTCCCTTTTTCACTTCTGACTTGTTTTTTTTTAACTTTGTCGTTTTTTCCACTTATTCAACTAAGTAGGAATTGTAAAATGCTCAAAAATCTACAAAGTAGAAAAAAAAAAAAAAAGTCCGAAGTAAAAATGTAAAAAAAAATGACAAAAAATGACAAAAGTCAGAAGAGAAAAAGTGAAAAAAATGACAAAGTCGAAAAAAAACATGTCAGTTTTGTCAGTTTTTCCACTTTTTTACTTCTGACTTTTGTTGTTTTTTAAATCAGTTTTGTCAGTTATTTCCCTTTTTCACTTCTGACTTGTTTTTTTTTTAACTTTGTCATTTTTTCCACTTATTCAACTAAGTTGGAATTGTAAAATGCTCAAAAATCTACAAAGTCGAAAAAAAAAACCAAAAGTCCGAAGTAAAAAGGTTAAAAAAATGACAAAAAATGACAAAAGTCAGAAGAGAAAAAGTGAAAAAAATGACAAAGTCGAAAAAAAAACATGTCAGTTTTGTCAGTTTTTCCACTTTTTTACTTCTGACTTTTGTTGTTTTTTAAATCAGTTTTGTCAGTTATTTCCCTTTTTCACTTCTGACTTGTTTTTTTTTTTAACTTTGTCATTTTTTCCACTTATTCAACTAAGTTGGAATTGTAAAATGCTCAAAAATCTACAAAGTCGAAAAAAAAAAAAGTCCGAAGTAAAAAGGTTAAAAAAATGACAAAAAATGACAAAAGTCAGAAGAGAAAAAGTGAAAAAAATGACAAAGTCGAAAAAAAACATGTCAGTTTTGTCAGTTTTTCCACTTTTTTTACTTCTGACTTTTGTTGTTTTTTAAATCAGGTTTGTCAGTTATTTCCCTTTTTCACTTCTGACTTGTTTTTTTTTTTCTTTGTCATTTTTTCCACTTATTCAACTAAGTTGGAATTGTAAAATGCTCAAAAATCTACAAAGTCGAAAAAAAAAAAAAAAGTCCGAAGTAAAAAGTTTTACTTTACTTTACTTTACTTTATTTGGCAGACGCTTTTATCCAAAGCGACTTACAATGGGAAGACACCAGCAATTCTCGTTCGATTTCTATAGAATATCAAGTATACAAACTAAGAGCCCTGATAAGGCTTAGACTTGTCATTGAAGAACATGCTCGGAGAGTGTTGGGTGCTAGACTAAGAAAAATTATAATGTATTTATACATTTTGTATTTGTTTGTTAAATGTGTATGCATGTGTATGTGTTAAATTTGTCTGTAATATTTTTGGAATAAGAGGGTTTTCACCTTCTTCTTAAAAGTGGTGATAGTCTCGGCTAGTCGTGTGGAGGAGGGTAGGTTGTTCCACCAGCCAGGGACAACAACGGAGAACAGACATGATTGGAATCGGAGACCCCGTGAAGAAGGAATTTTTAGTCTCCTTTCGTTTGCCGATCTGAGAGAGCGTGTAGGAGTGTATCTAGGTAGTAGTGTGTTGATGTAGGAGGGCGCAGTTCCATTTACAGCCCTGTAGGCAAGCATCAAGGATTTGAACTCAATGCGAGCAGCTACCGGGAGCCAGTGGAGGGAGGTAAGGAGAGGTGTAACATGGGTGTATTTTGGCTGATTGAAGATGAGGCGGGCTGCCATATTTTGGACCATCTGGAGTGGTTTTATGGTGACTGCAGAGGCTCCAGCCAGGAGAGAGTTACAGTAGTCGAGTTTGGAGATTACCATTGCCTGGACGAGGAGCTGCGTAGCCTGTTGTGAGAGAAAAGGCCGAATCTTGCGAATGTTGTAGAGAGTGAACCTGCAGGATCTGGAGATCGCAGCAACATGATGGTTCAAACTCAGTTTGTTATCTATCCAAACCCCAAGGCTTTTTGCAGATGCCGTGGGTGTTAACAATAGCGATCCAATTTGAATTGAAAGGTTTTGCTGAGGAGAATTGTTGCCCGGAAAGATCAGAATCTCGGTTTTGGATAGGTTGAGTTGGAGGTGTCGCTCAGACATCCATGCCGATATGTCTGAGAGGCAGGCCGAAATTTTTGTTGCTATAGTAGCATCTTCTGGTGGGAATGACAGATAGAGCTGGGTGTCATCAGCATAGGAGTGATAGGAGAAGCCATGTGATTGGATGATGTGACCAAGTGAGAGAGTGTATATTGAGAATAGAAGGGGGCCAAGGACAGAGCCTTGTGGAACCCCTGTGGTTACCCTAGAGAGGACAGATGTCTCACCTCCCCATGATACCTTGAAGGACCTGTCGTAGAGATAAGAGGTGAACCAATCTAGTGCGGTTCCTGTGACTCCTAAATCAGAGAGTGTGGTGAGAAGAATTTCGTGGTTAACTGTATCGAAGGCAGCAGATAGATCAAGTAGAACAAGGACGGATGATCTGCGGGCAGCTCTTGCAGCACGAAGGTCATCCATCATTGCCAGGAGGGAGGTTTCAGTAGAATGCCCTTTCCTGAAACCAGACTGAAAAGGGTCAAGAAGATCATGCTTGTGGAGAAATGAGGAAAGTTGAGCCAGGACTGCTCTTTCAAGAATTTTTGAAAGAAAAGGAAGGTTGGAGACTGGGCGGTAGCTATCCAGTAGAGATGGGTTTAATGTGGGTTTTTTGAGCAGGGGAGTAATGACAGCCTGTTTGAAAGCAGTGGGGAATGTTCCTGTTGTGAGTGAGGAGTTTAAGACATGTGTCAGAGCAGATAATATGGTGGGCTGTATGGACTGAAGGAGGTGTGAGGGGATTGGATCCAGGGAGCAGGTGGTGGGGTGACTAGACTGGAGAAGTGTAGACACGTCTGATTCAAAGAGGGGAGTAAAGGAAGACAGATTCTTGGTTTCAGAGGTAACAGCAGGACGGGGTCTGGGGTTAGGTGGTGAGAATTGTTTGCTAATGTCAGCCACCTTTTCTGTGAAGAAGGTGGCGAAGTCTTCAGATGAGAGAGAAGTGGAGGGGGGAGGGGGTGGAGGATTCAGGAGACGGTTGAAAGTCGAGAAAAGTTTTCGAGAGTCATTGCAGTTGTTTACTTTGTCCTGGAAGTATCTGGTCTTTGCTGTAGTTACAGCAGCAGAGAAGGATTTTAGGAGAGATTGATACTTATTAAGTTGAAGCGGGCACTTGGATTTCCTCCACTGCCTTTCAGCTGCTCTAAGGTGGGACCTGTGGCGACGAACCTCGTCAGAGATCCACGGTGAGGGTGGAGTCGCACGTGTTGGTTTTGAGGTTAGAGGGCAGAGTCTCTCGAGGCAAGATGTTAGTGTGGAGAAAAGGATGTCTGTAGCACGGTTAGTGTCCTGAATAGAGAGGATGTCTAGGGGGGAGAGCTCAGAGGAGACAGCGGAAGACAATTGAGTAGGGCAGAGGGTACGGAGATTACGGCGAAATTGTGTTAAG
This sequence comes from Denticeps clupeoides, assembly GCF_900700375.1. Classification (NCBI taxonomy): domain Eukaryota; kingdom Metazoa; phylum Chordata; class Actinopteri; order Clupeiformes; family Denticipitidae; genus Denticeps; species Denticeps clupeoides. The sequence goes on along the minus strand of NW_021630071.1, from coordinate 12,684 downwards.
TGTGAGGTGGGTGTGGTGCGTGCCAGGGGGGATAGTCTGAAGTGAATAAAAGAGTGATCGGATAGATGTAGAGGAACGACAGAAGTGTTGGCTGTGGAGCATTTGCGTGTGAGTACGAGATCTAGTTGTTTTCCAGCTCTGTGCGTTGCGGGCGTGCAGAGAAGTGTGAAGTTGGAAGCAGAGATGAAGTGTTGGAAGTCAGTGGTTTGTGGCTTGAGGAGATCGAGGTTGAAGTCTCCTAGTAGCACAAGGGGCAGTTCCTCATCTATAATTGAGGAGAGAGTTGTGTCTAGTTCCTCTACAAAGTTCCCCAGCGGACCTGGAGGACGATATACAGCAACTATGGACATTTTTACTGGGTGTGTAATAGTTACTGCATGGAACTCAAAACTGGTTGTTTGAATAGCAGAAACGGGAGTGAATTTCCAGTCCTTGGAAATGAGCAAGCCTGTGCCCCCTCCCCTGCCAGTGGGGCGGGGGGTATGAGAGAAGTAGAAGTCTGTGGAAAGGGCTGCAGGTGTAGCGGAGTCATGGGGGCGGATCCAGGTCTCAGTCAGTGCGAGTACTTGGAGATTTCGTTCTGTAGCAAAAGCAGGAATGAAGTCTGCTTTGTTGACTGCCGACTGACAGTTCCACAGTCCGAACAAGTACTCAGGGTGGCAAGATGAGGCCTGGGAGAGTGTGTGGAGGTTATGTGTGTTGCGTGTTCTGTTTGTATTGAATCGAGGAGGGCGCCTGGAGTGAATGAGCGGAATGTTCTGGATGGACATGATTAGCAAAAAGAAGTAGGAGAGGAGCATGGGTGAAGTTACCTGTATTTTGGTTTTACTGCTCGGTAGAGTCGCGCAGGACGAGTCGCAGGTCTTTACCCAAGTGGGTCTTCACACAAGGGCTGACGCTACCGCTGACGCGGTAGCGCGAGAGTAGTACCACAAGTACAGGTCAAATTGTGAGTGACTACAGGTGCGGTCCACAGGTAGTGGTGTTGACTATAACCCGTTTCACGACTACGCAAGAGTGGGCGTGTACCTAGTTCGGGTGAAACTGACGCCGATTGACAACAATAACGACAGCGAAAGCTAATACATTAACTTAGCTCGCCTAGTCACGTCAACAAAAACACAAGCACTTCTTAAAAACAAGCTACCCAAGACAGAGTCAAAGTTTATTTACTCACCTCTACAGAGAACCGCGCGAGAAAGATTACCGCTGTGTCTGAAGACACTGTTGCAGGGAGCCGCTTTTTAACCGGTCTCCTGAAGTGCCGCTAACTACACCCGTTTCACGACTACGCAAGAGTGGGCATGTACCTAGTTCGGGTGAAACTGACGCCGATTGACAACAATAACGACAGCGAAAGCTAATACATTAACTTAGCTCGCCTAGTCACGTCAACAAAAACACAAGCACTTCTTAAAAACAAGCTACCCCAAGACAGAGTCAAAGTTTATTTACTCACCTCTACAGAGAACCGCGCGAGAAAGATTACCGCTGTGTCTGAAGACACTGTTGCAGGGAGCCGCTTTTTAACCGGTCTCCTGAAGTGCCGCTAACTACACCCGTTTCACGACTACGCAAGAGTGGGCGTGTACCTAGTTCGGGTGAAACTGACGCCGATTGACAACAATAACGACAGCGAAAGCTAATACATTAACTTAGCTCGCCTAGTCACGTCAACAAAAACACAAGCACTTCTTAAAAACAAGCTACCCAAGACAGAGTCAAAGTTTATTTACTCACCTCTACAGAGAACCGCGCGAGAAAGATTACCGCTGTGTCTGGAAAAAGGTTCAAAAAATGACAAAAAATGACAAAAGTCAGAAGAGAAAAAGTGAAAAAAATGACAAAGTCGATAAAAAACATGTCAGTTTTTTCAGTTTTTCCACTTTTTTTACTTCTGACTTTTGTTGTTTTTAAATCAGTTTTGTCAGTTATTTCCCTTTTTCACTTCTGACTTGTTTTTTTTTAACTTTGTCGTTTTTTTCCACTTATTCAACTAAGTAGGAATTGTAAAATGCTCAAAAATCTACAAAGTCAAAAAAAAAAAAGTCCGAAGTAAAAAGGTTAAAAAAATGACAAAAAATGACAAAAAGTCAGAAGAGAAAAAGTGAAAAAAATGACAAAGTCGAAAAAAAACATGTCAGTTTTGTCAGTTTTTCCACTTTTTTTACTTCTGACTTTTGTTGTTTTTTAAATCAGTTTTGTCAGTTATTTCCCTTTTTCACTTCTGACTTGTTTTTTTTTTAACTTTGTCATTTTTTCCACTTATTCAACTAAGTTGGAATTGTAAAATGCTCAAAAATCTACAAAGTCGAAAAAAAAAAAAAAGTCCGAAGTAAAAAGGTTAAAAAAATGACAAAAAATGACAAAAGTCAGAAGAGAAAAAGTGAAAAAAATGACAAAGTCGAAAAAAAACATGTCAGTTTTGTCAGTTTTTCCACTTTTTTTACTTCTGACTTTTGTTGTTTTTTAAATCAGTTTTGTCAGTTATTTCCCTTTTTCACTTCTGACTTGTTTTTTTTTAACTTGTCGTTTTTTCCACTTATTCAACTAAGTAGGAATTGTAAAATGCTCAAAAATCTACAAAGTCGAAAAAAAAAAAAAAGTCCGAAGTTAAAATGTAAAAAAAAATGACAAAAAATGACAAAAGTCAGAAGAGAAAAAGTGAAAAAAATGACAAAGTCGAAAAAAAACATGTCAGTTTTGTCAGTTTTTCCACTTTTTTTACTTCTGACTTTTGTTGTTTTTTAAATCAGTTTTGTCAGTTATTTCCCTTTTTCACTTCTGACTTGTTTTTTTTTTAACTTTGTCATTTTTTCCACTTATTCAACTAAGTTGGAATTGTAAAATGCTCAAAAATCTACAAAGTCGAAAAAAAAAAAAAAATTCCGAAGTAAAAAGGTTAAAAAAATGACAAAAAATGACAAAAGTCAGAAGAGAAAAAGTGAAAAAAATGACAAAGTCGAAAAAAAACATGTCAGTTTTGTCAGTTTTTCCACTTTTTTTACTTCTGACTTTTGTTGTTTTTTAAATCAGTTTTGTCAGTTATTTCCCTTTTTCACTTCTGACTTGTTTTTTTTTAACTTTGTCGTTTTTTCCACTTATTCAACTAAGTAGGAATTGTAAAATGCTCAAAAATCTACAAAGTCGAAAAAAAAAAAAAAAGTCCGAAGTAAAATGTAAAAAAAAATGACAAAAAATGACAAAAGTCAGAAGAGAAAAAGTGAAAAAAATGACAAAGTCGAAAAAAAAACATGTCAGTTTTGTCAGTTTTTCCACTTTTTTTACTTCTGACTTTTGTTGTTTTTTAAATCAGTTTTGTCAGTTATTTCCCTTTTTCACTTCTGACTTGTTTTTTTTTTTAACTTTGTCATTTTTTCCACTTATTCAACTAAGTTGGAATTGTAAAATGCTCAAAAATCTACAAAGTCGAAAAAAAAAAAAAAGTCCGAAGTAAAAAGGTTAAAAAAATGACAAAAAATGACAAAAGTCAGAAGAGAAAAAGTGAAAAAAAATGACAAAGTCGAAAAAAAACATGTCAGTTTTGTCAGTTTTTCCACTTTTTTTACTTCTGACTTTTGTTGTTTTTTAAATCAGTTTTGTCAGTTATTTCCCTTTTTCACTTCTGACTTGTTTTTTTTTAACTTTGTCGTTTTTTCCACTTATTCAACTAAGTAGGAATTGTAAAATGCTCAAAAATCTACAAAGTCGAAAAAAAAAAAAAAAGTCCGAAGTAAAAATGTAAAAAAAATGACAAAAAATGACAAAAGTCAGAAGAGAAAAAGTGAAAAAAATGACAAGTCGAAAAAAAACATGTCAGTTTTGTCAGTTTTTCCACTTTTTTTACTTCTGACTTTTGTTGTTTTTTAAATCAGTTTTGTCAGTTATTTCCCTTTTTCACTTCTGACTTGTTTTTTTTTAACTTTGTCATTTTTTCCACTTATTCAACTAAGTTGGAATTGTAAAATGCTCAAAAATCTACAAAGTCGAAAAAAAAAAAAAAGTCCGAAGTAAAAAGGTTAAAAAAATGACAAAAAATGACAAAAGTCAGAAGAGAAAAAGTGAAAAAAATGACAAAGTCGAAAAAAAACATGTCAGTTTTGTCAGTTTTTCCACTTTTTTTACTTCTGACTTTTGTTGTTTTTTAAATCAGTTTTGTCAGTTATTTCCCTTTTTCACTTCTGACTTGTTTTTTTTTTAACTTTGTCATTTTTTCCACTTATTCAACTAAGTTGGAATTGTAAAATGCTCAAAAATCTACAAAGTCGAAAAAAAAAAAAAAAGTCCGAAGTAAAAAGGTTAAAAAAATGACAAAAAATGACAAAAGTCAGAAGAGAAAAAGTGAAAAAAATGACAAAGTCGAAAAAAAACATGTCAGTTTTGTCAGTTTTTCCACTTTTTTTACTTCTGACTTTTGTTGTTTTTTAAATCAGTTTTGTCAGTTATTTCCCTTTTTCACTTCTGACTTGTTTTTTTTTAACTTTGTCATTTTTTCCACTTATTCAACTAAGTTGGAATTGTAAAATGCTCAAAAATCTACAAAGTCGAAAAAAAAAAAAAAAGTCCGAAGTAAAAAGGTTAAAAAAATGACAAAAAATGACAAAAGTCAGAAGAGAAAAAGTGAAAAAAATGACAAAGTCGAAAAAAAACATGTCAGTTTTGTCAGTTTTTCCACTTTTTTTACTTCTGACTTTTGTTGTTTTTTAAATCAGTTTTGTCAGTTATTTCCCTTTTTCACTTCTGACTTGTTTTTTTTTAACTTTGTCGTTTTTTCCACTTATTCAACTAAGTAGGAATTGTAAAATGCTCAAAAATCTACAAAGTCGAAAAAAAAAAAAAAAGTCCGAAGTAAAAAGGTTAAAAAAAATGACAAAAAATGACAAAAGTCAGAAGAGAAAAAGTGAAAAAAATGACAAAGTCGAAAAAAAACATGTCAGTTTTGTCAGTTTTTCCACTTTTTTTACTTCTGACTTTTGTTGTTTTTTAAATCAGTTTTGTCAGTTATTTCCCTTTTTCACTTCTGACTTGTTTTTTTTTTAACTTTGTCATTTTTTCCACTTATTCAACTAAGTTGGAATTGTAAAATGCTCAAAAATCTACAAAGTCGAAAAAAAAAAAAAAAGTCCGAAGTAAAAAGGTTAAAAAAATGACAAAAAATGACAAAAGTCAGAAGAGAAAAAGTGAAAAAAATGACAAAGTCGAAAAAAAACATGTCAGTTTTGTCAGTTTTTCCACTTTTTTTACTTCTGACTTTTGTTGTTTTTTAAATCAGTTTTGTCAGTTATTTCCCTTTTTCACTTCTGACTTGTTTTTTTTTAACTTTGTCGTTTTTTCCACTTATTCAACTAAGTAGGAATTGTAAAATGCTCAAAAATCTACAAAGTCGAAAAAAAAAAAAAAGTCCGAAGTAAAAATGTAAAAAAAATGACAAAAAATGACAAAAGTCAGAAGAGAAAAAGTGAAAAAAATGACAAAGTCGAAAAAAAAACATGTCAGTTTTGTCAGTTTTTCCACTTTTTTTACTTCTGACTTTTGTTGTTTTTTAAATCAGTTTTGTCAGTTATTTCCCTTTTTCACTTCTGACTTGTTTTTTTTTTAACTTTGTCATTTTTTCCACTTATTCAACTAAGTTGGAATTGTAAAATGCTCAAAAATCTACAAAGTCGAAAAAAAAAAAAAAAGTCCGAAGTAAAAAGGTTAAAAAAAATGACAAAAAATGACAAAAGTCAGAAGAGAAAAAGTGAAAAAAAATGACAAAGTCGAAAAAAAACATGTCAGTTTTGTCAGTTTTTCCACTTTTTTTACTTCTGACTTTTGTTGTTTTTTAAATCAGTTTTGTCAGTTATTTCCCTTTTTCACTTCTGACTTGTTTTTTTTTAACTTTGTCGTTTTTTCCACTTATTCAACTAAGTAGGAATTGTAAAATGCTCAAAAATCTACAAAGTCGAAAAAAAAAAAAAAAGTCCGAAGTAAAAATGTAAAAAAAATGACAAAAAATGACAAAAGTCAGAAGAGAAAAAGTGAAAAAAATGACAGTCGAAAAAAAACATGTCAGTTTTGTCAGTTTTTCCACTTTTTTTACTTCTGACTTTTGTTGTTTTTTAAATCAGTTTTGTCAGTTATTTCCCTTTTTCACTTCTGACTTGTTTTTTTTTTAACTTTGTCATTTTTTCCACTTATTCAACTAAGTTGGAATTGTAAAATGCTCAAAAATCTACAAAGTCGAAAAAAAAAAACAAAAGTCCGAAGTAAAAAGGTTAAAAAAATGACAAAAAATGACAAAAGTCAGAAGAGAAAAAGTGAAAAAAATGACAAAGTCGAAAAAAAACATGTCAGTTTTGTCAGTTTTTCCACTTTTTTTACTTCTGACTTTTGTTGTTTTTTAAATCAGTTTTGTCAGTTATTTCCCTTTTTCACTTCTGACTTGTTTTTTTTTTAACTTTGTCATTTTTTCCACTTATTCAACTAAGTTGGAATTGTAAAATGCTCAAAAATCTACAAAGTCGAAAAAAAAAAAAAAAGTCCGAAGTAAAAAGGTTAAAAAAATGACAAAAAATGACAAAAGTCAGAAGAGAAAAAGTGAAAAAAATGACAAAGTCGAAAAAAAAACATGTCAGTTTTGTCAGTTTTTCCACTTTTTTTACTTCTGACTTTTGTTGTTTTTTAAATCAGGTTTGTCAGTTATTTCCCTTTTTCACTTCTGACTTGTTTTTTTTTAACTTTGTCATTTTTTCCACTTATTCAACTAAGTTGGAATTGTAAAATGCTCAAAAATCTACAAAGTCGAAAAAAAAAAAAAAGTCCGAAGTAAAAAGGTTAAAAAAATGACAAAAAATGACAAAAGTCAGAAGAGAAAAAGTGAAAAAAATGACAAAGTCGATAAAAAACATGTCAGTTTTGTCAGTTTTTCCACTTTTTTTACTTCTGACTTTTGTTGTTTTTTAAATCAGTTTTGTCAGTTATTTCCCTTTTTCACTTCTGACTTGTTTTTTTTAACTTTGTCGTTTTTTCCACTTATTCAACTAAGTAGGAATTGTAAAATGCTCAAAAATCTACAAAGTCGAAAAAAAAAAAAAAAGTCTGAAGTAAAAATGTAAAAAAAATGACAAAAAATGACAAAAGTCAGAAGAGAAAAAGTGAAAAAAATGACAAAGTCGAAAAAAAACATGTCAGTTTTGTCAGTTTTTCCACTTTTTTACTTCTGACTTTTGTTGTTTTTTAAATCAGTTTTGTCAGTTATTTCCCTTTTTCACTTCTGACTTGTTTTTTTTTTAACTTTGTCATTTTTTTCCACTTATTCAACTAAGTTGGAATTGTAAAATGCTCAAAAATCTACAAAGTCGAAAAAAAAAAAAAAAGTCCGAAGTAAAAAGGTTAAAAAAATGACAAAAAATGACAAAAGTCAGAAGAGAAAAAGTGAAAAAAATGACAAAGTCGAAAAAAAACATGTCAGTTTTGTCAGTTTTTCCACTTTTTTACTTCTGACTTTTGTTGTTTTTTAAATCAGTTTTGTCAGTTATTTCCCTTTTTCACTTCTGACTTGTTTTTTTTTAACTTTGTCATTTTTTCCACTTATTCAACTAAGTAGGAATTGTAAAATGCTCAAAAATCTACAAAGTCGAAAAAAAAAAAAAAGTCCGAAGTAAAAAGGTAAAAAAAATGACAAAAAATGACAAAAGTCAGAAGAGAAAAAGTGAAAAAAATGACAAAGTCGAAAAAAAACATGTCAGTTTTGTCAGTTTTTCCACTTTTTTTACTTCTGACTTTTGTTGTTTTTTAAATCAGTTTTGTCAGTTATTTCCCTTTTTCACTTCTGACTTGTTTTTTTTTAACTTTGTCATTTTTTCCACTTATTCAACTAAGTTGGAATTGTAAAATGCTCAAAAATCTACAAAGTCGAAAAAAAAAAAAAAGTCCGAAGTAAAAAGGTTAAAAAAATGACAAAAAATGACAAAAGTCAGAAGAGAAAAAGTGAAAAAAATGACAAAGTCGAAAAAAAAACATGTCAGTTTTGTCAGTTTTTCCACTTTTTTTACTTCTGACTTTTGTTGTTTTTTAAATCAGTTTTGTCAGTTATTTCCCTTTTTCACTTCTGACTTGTTTTTTTTAACTTTGTCGTTTTTTCCACTTATTCAACTAAGTAGGAATTGTAAAATGCTCAAAAATCTACAAAGTCAAAAAAAAAAAAAAGTCCGAAGTAAAAATGTAAAAAAAAATGACAAAAAATGACAAAAGTCAGAAGAGAAAAAGTGAAAAAAATGACAAAGTCGAAAAAAAACATGTCAGTTTTGTCAGTTTTTCCACTTTTTTTACTTCTGACTTTTGTTGTTTTTTAAATCAGTTTTGTCAGTTATTTCCCTTTTTCACTTCTGACTTGTTTTTTTTTTAACTTTGTCATTTTTTCCACTTATTCAACTAAGTTGGAATTGTAAAATGCTCAAAAATCTACAAAGTCGAAAAAAAAAAAAAAAGTCCGAAGTAAAAAGGTTAAAAAAATGACAAAAAATGACAAAAGTCAGAAGAGAAAAAGTGAAAAAAAATGACAAAGTCGAAAAAAAACATGTCAGTTTTGTCAGTTTTTCCACTTTTTTTACTTCTGACTTTTGTTGTTTTTAAATCAGTTTTGTCAGTTATTTCCCTTTTTCACTTCTGACTTGTTTTTTTTTAACTTTGTCATTTTTTCCACTTATTCAACTAAGTTGGAATTGTAAAATGCTCAAAAATCTACAAAGTCGAAAAAAAAAAAAAAAAGTCCGAAGTAAAAAGGTAAAAAAATGACAAAAAATGACAAAAGTCAGAAGAGAAAAAGTGAAAAAAATGACAAAGTCGAAAAAAAAACATGTCAGTTTTGTCAGTTTTTCCACTTTTTTACTTCTGACTTTTGTTGTTTTTTAAATCAGTTTTGTCAGTTATTTCCCTTTTTCACTTCTGACTTGTTTTTTTTTAACTTTGTCATTTTTTCCACTTATTCAACTAAGTTGGAATTGTAAAATGCTCAAAAATCTACAAAGTCGAAAAAAAAAAAAAAAGTCCGAAGTAAAAAGGTTAAAAAAAATGACAAAAAATGACAAAAGTCAGAAGAGAAAAAGTGAAAAAAATGACAAAGTCGAAAAAAAACATGTCAGTTTTGTCAGTTTTTCCACTTTTTTTACTTCTGACTTTTGTTGTTTTTTAAATCAGTTTTGTCAGTTATTTCCCTTTTTCACTTCTGACTTGTTTTTTTTTAACTTTGTCATTTTTTCCACTTATTCAACTAAGTTGGAATTGTAAAATGCTCAAAAATCTACAAAGTCGAAAAAAAAAAAAAAAGTCCGAAGTAAAAAGGTTAAAAAAAATGACAAAAAATGACAAAAGTCAGAAGAGAAAAAGTGAAAAAAATGACAAAGTCGAAAAAAAACATGTCAGTTTTGTCAGTTTTTCCACTTTTTTTACTTCTGACTTTTGTTGTTTTTTAAATCAGTTTTGTCAGTTATTTCCCTTTTTCACTTCTGACTTGTTTTTTTTTAACTTTGTCGTTTTTTTCCACTTATTCAACTAAGTAGGAATTGTAAAATGCTCAAAATCTACAAAGTCGAAAAAAAAAAAAAAAAGTCCGAAGTAAAAATGTAAAAAAAATGACAAAAAATGACAAAAGTCAGAAGAGAAAAAGTGAAAAAAATGACAAAGTCGAAAAAAACATGTCAGTTTTGTCAGTTTTTCCACTTTTTTTACTTCTGACTTTGTTGTTTTTTAAATCAGTTTTGTCAGTTATTTCCCTTTTTCACTTCTGACTTGTTTTTTTTTAACTTTGTCATTTTTTCCACTTATTCAACTAAGTTGGAATTGTAAAATGCTCAAAAATCTACAAAGTCGAAAAAAAAAAAAAAAGTCCGAAGTAAAAAGGTTAAAAAAATGACAAAAAATGACAAAAGTCAGAAGAGAAAAAGTGAAAAAAATGACAAAGTCGAAAAAAACATGTCAGTTTTGTCAGTTTTTCCACTTTTTTTACTTCTGACTTTTGTTGTTTTTTAAATCAGTTTTGTCAGTTATTTCCCTTTTTCACTTCTGACTTGTTTTTTTTTTAACTTTGTCATTTTTTCCACTTATTCAACTAAGTTGGAATTGTAAAATGCTCAAAAATCTACAAAGTCGAAAAAAAAAAAAAAAGTCCGAAGTAAAAAGGTTAAAAAAAATGACAAAAAATGACAAAAGTCAGAAGAGAAAAAGTGAAAAAAAATGACAAAGTCGAAAAAAAACATGTCAGTTTTGTCAGTTTTTCCACTTTTTTTACTTCTGACTTTTGTTGTTTTTTAAATCAGTTTTGTCAGTTATTTCCCTTTTTCACTTCTGACTTGTTTTTTTTAACTTTGTCATTTTTTCCACTTATTCAACTAAGTTAGGAATTGTAAAATGCTCAAAAATCTACAAAGTCGAAAAAAAAAAAAAAGTCCGAAGTAAAAATGTAAAAAAAATGACAAAAAATGACAAAAAGTCAGAAGAGAAAAAGTGAAAAAAATGACAAAGTCGAAAAAAAAACATGTCAGTTTTGTCAGTTTTTCCACTTTTTTTACTTCTGACTTTTGTTGTTTTTTAAATCAGTTTTGTCAGTTATTTCCCTTTTTTCACTTCTGACTTGTTTTTTTTTTTAACTTTGTCATTTTTTCCACTTATTCAACTAAGTTGGAATTGTAAAATGCTCAAAAATCTACAAAGTCGAAAAAAAAAAAAAAAAGTCCGAAGTAAAAAGGTTAAAAAAAATGACAAAAAATGACAAAAGTCAGAAGAGAAAAAGTGAAAAAAATGACAAAGTCGAAAAAAAACATGTCAGTTTTGTCAGTTTTTCCACTTTTTTTACTTCTGACTTTTGTTGTTTTTTAAATCAGTTTTGTCAGTTATTTCCCTTTTTCACTTCTGACTTGTTTTTTTTTTAACTTTGTCATTTTTTCCACTTATTCAACTAAGTTGGAATTGTAAAATGCTCAAAAATCTACAAAGTCGAAAAAAAAAAAAAAAAGTCCGAAGTAAAAAGGTTAAAAAAATGACAAAAAATGACAAAAGTCAGAAGAGAAAAAGTGAAAAAAATGACAAAGTCGAAAAAAAACATGTCAGTTTTGTCAGTTTTTCCACTTTTTTTACTTCTGACTTTTGTTGTTTTTTAAATCAGTTTTGTCAGTTATTTCCCTTTTTCACTTCTGACTTGTTTTTTTTTAACTTTGTCATTTTTTCCACTTATTCAACTAAGTAGGAATTGTAAAATGCTCAAAAATCTACAAAGTCGAAAAAAAAAAAAAGTCCGAAGTAAAAAGGTAAAAAAATGACAAAAAATGACAAAAGTCAGAAGAGAAAAAGTGAAAAAAATGACAAAGTCGAAAAAAAACATGTCAGTTTTGTCAGTTTTTCCACTTTTTTTACTTCTGACTTTTGTTGTTTTTTAAATCAGTTTTGTCAGTTATTTCCCTTTTCACTTCTGACTTGTTTTTTTTTTAACTTTGTCATTTTTTCCACTTATTCAACTAAGTTGGAATTGTAAAATGCTCAAAAATCTACAAAGTCGAAAAAAAAAAAAAAAGTCCGAAGTAAAAAGGTTAAAAAAATGACAAAAAATGACAAAAGTCAGAAGAGAAAAAGTGAAAAAAATGACAAAGTCGAAAAAAAACATGTCAGTTTTGTCAGTTTTTCCACTTTTTTTACTTCTGACTTTTGTTGTTTTTTAAATCAGTTTTGTCAGTTATTTCCCTTTTTCACTTCTGACTTGTTTTTTTTTAACTTTGTCTTTTTTCCACTTATTCAACTAAGTAGGAATTGTAAAATGCTCAAAAATCTACAAAGTCGAAAAAAAAAAAAAAGTCCGAAGTAAAAATGTAAAAAAAATGACAAAAAATGACAAAAGTCAGAAGAGAAAAAGTGAAAAAAATGACAAAGTCGAAAAAAAACATGTCAGTTTTGTCAGTTTTTCCACTTTTTTTACTTCTGACTTTTGTTGTTTTTTAAATCAGTTTTGTCAGTTATTTCCCTTTTTCACTTCTGACTTGTTTTTTTTTTTAACTTTGTCATTTTTTCCACTTATTCAACTAAGTTGGAATTGTAAAATGCTCAAAAATCTACAAAGTCGAAAAAAAAAAAAAAGTCCGAAGTAAAAAGGTTAAAAAAAATGACAAAAAATGACAAAAGTCAGAAGAGAAAAAGTGAAAAAAATGACAAAGTCGAAAAAAACATGTCAGTTTTGTCAGTTTTTCCACTTTTTTTACTTCTGACTTTTGTTGTTTTTTAAATCAGTTTTGTCAGTTATTTCCCTTTTTCACTTCTGACTTGTTTTTTTTTAACTTTGTCGTTTTTTCCACTTATTCAACTAAGTAGGAATTGTAAAATGCTCAAAAATCTACAAAGTCGAAAAAAAAAAAAAAAGTCCGAAGTGAAAAATGTAAAAAAAAATGACAAAAAATGACAAAAGTCAGAAGAGAAAAAGTGAAAAAAATGACTAAGTCGAAAAAAACATGTCAGTTTGTCAGTTTTTCCACTTTTTTTACTTCTGACTTTTGTTGTTTTTTAAATCAGTTTTGTCAGTTATTTCCTTTTTCACTTCTGACTTGTTTTTTTTTTAACTTTGTCATTTTTCCACTTATTCAACTAAGTTGGAATTGTAAAATGCTCAAAAATCTACAAAGTCGAAAAAAAAAAAAAAGTCCGAAGTAAAAAGGTTAAAAC
>NW_021630070.1:0-21809 GCF_900700375.1 Denticeps clupeoides | reverse complement strand
CCGCTTTACTGTCAAATTATGATGGAGAAAAGGCAAAAGTTGGAGTGGTAAGCTTTTATTTGCAAAACAACAATAACGTGCACACCTTCTAGAGGCAATGCATACTGGGTCGATGAATGGAGCGATGGGCAGGCCCTATTGCCGACTCCCTGTTATAAAAATCCGCTTAATATGAATATCAGATATTAAATTGACATCAGGGTGCGTAGCACCTGAAGGCCGAGGGCTCGGAAAACCCCCACCTAATCGATTCAGCTCCACCCCACCCATAGCCAAGCCTGTGAATGATCGTTTGTAGAGCAACACAGACAAAGACACACCTTGAAGAGACGTATTTAAAAAAAAAAAAAAAAAAAAAAAACAAAATAGGCGGGAAAAACATACTTAAATAAAGAAAAGTACCCCTTAACTTATTTTAAAAAAGTTAACAAAGTGATGTAAATACTTTCATTTTAAAAGTTTTACAATAGTTAAAGCTTACAGCACCTGGCATTCCCATGTAGTCTCCCATCCAAGTACTAACCAGGCCCAAGCCTTCTTAGCTTCTGAGATCAGACAAGATTGGGCAATCTTCAGCTGGCATGTCCGTAAGCAAACTCTGCTTGAAAATCTTGGACTTTCAACAAAAGGACTTTGAAAACATTATAAAGTGCGAAAACTCCCGCTTTACTATCAAATAATGATTGAGAAAGGCAAAAAAAGCTAATAAAGCCATGTAAATACTTTCATTTTAAAAGTTTTTCAATAGTTAAAGCTTACAGCACCTGGTATTCCCATGTAGTCTCCCATCCAAGTACTAACCAGGCCCAAGCCTTCTTAGCTTCTGAGATCAGACAAGATTGGGCATTTTTCAGCTGGTTTGTCCGTACACAAACTCTGCTTGAAAATCTTGAACTTTAAACCAAAAGGGCTTTGAAAACATTATAAAGTGCGAAAACTCCCGCTTTACTATCAAATTATGATGGAGAAAAGGCAAAAAAAAGCTAACAAAGCCATGTAAATACTTTCATTTGAAAAGTTTTTCAATAGTTAAAGCTTACAGCACCTGGTATTCCCATGTAGTCTCCCATCCAAGTACTAACCAGGCCCAAGCCTTCTTAGCTTCTGAGATCAGACAAGATTGGGCATTCTTCAGCTGGTTTGTCCGTACACAAACTCTGCTTGAAAATCTTGAACTTTAAACCAAAAAGGGCTTTGAAAACATTATAAAGTGCGAAAACTCCCGCTTTACTATCAAATTATGATGGAGAAAAGGCAAAAAAAGCTAACAAAGCCATGTAAATACTTTCATTTGAAAAGTTTTTCAATAGTTAAAGCTTACAGCACCTGGTATTCCCAGGTAGTCTCCCATCCAAGTACTAACCAGGCCCAAGCCTTCTTAGCTTCTGAGATCAGACAAGATTGGGCATTCTTCAGCTGGTTTGTCCGTACACAAACTCTGCTTGAAAATCTTGAACTTTAAACCAAAAGGGCTTTGAAAACATTATAAAGTGCGAAAACTCCCGCTTTACTATCAAATTATGATGGAGAAAAAGGCAAAAAAAAGCTAACAAAGCCATGTAAATACTTTCATTTGAAAAGTTTTTCAATAGTTAAGCTTACAGCACCTGGTATTCCCAGGTAGTCTCCCATCCAAGTACTAACCAGGCCCAAGCCTTCTTAGCTTCTGAGATCAGACAAGATTGGGCATTCTTCAGCTGGTTTGTCCGTACACAAGCTCTGCTTGAAAATCTTGAACTTTAAACCAAAGGCGCTTGAACACATATCAAAGAGTGAAAACTCCCGCTTTACTGTCAAATTATGATGGAGAAAAGGCAAAAAGTTGGAGTGGTAAGCTTTATTTGCAAAACAACAAATAAAGTGCACACCTTCTAGAGGCAATGCAATACTGGGTCGATGAATGGAGCGGATGGAGCAGGCCCTATTGCCGACTCCCTGTTATAAAAATCCGCTTAATATGACATATCAGATATTAAATTGACATCAGGGTGCGTAGCACCTGAAGGCCGAGGGCTGGAAAACCCCACCTAATCGATTCAGCTCCACCCACTCCATAGCCAAGCCTGTGAATGATCGTTGTAGAGCACACACAGACAAAGAAACCTGAAGAGAAGTTTAAAAAAAAAAAAAAAAAAAAAAAAAAAGGCGGGAAAACATACTAAATAAAGAAAGTACCCCTTAACTTATTTTAAAAAAGTTAACAAAGTGATGTAAATACTTTCATTTTAAAAGTTTTACAATAGTTAAAGCTTACAGCACCTGGCATTCCCATGTAGTCTCCCATCCAAGTACTAACCAGGCCCAAGCCTTCTTAGCTTCTGAGATCAGACAAGATTGGGCAATCTTCAGCTGGCATGTCCGTAAGCAAACTCTGCTTGAAAATCTTGGACTTTCAACAAAAGGACTTTGAAAACATTATAAAGTGCGAAAACCTCCCGCTTTACTATCAAATATGATTGAGAAAAGGCAAAAAAAGCTAATAAAGCCATGTAAATACTTTCATTTTAAAAGTTTTTCAATAGTTAAAGCTTACAGCACCTGGTATTCCCATGTAGTCTCCCATCCAAGTACTAACCAGGCCCAAGCCTTCTTAGCTTCTGAGATCAGACAAGATTGGGCATTTTTCAGCTGGTTTGTCCGTACACAAACTCTGCTTGAAAATCTTGAACTTTAAACCAAAAGGGCTTTGAAAACATTATAAAGTGCGAAAACTCCCGCTTTACTATCAAATTATGATGGAGAAAAGGCAAAAAAAGCTAACAAAGCCATGTAAATACTTTCATTTGAAAAGTTTTTCAATAGTTAAAGCTTACAGCACCTGGTATTCCCATGTAGTCTCCCATCCAAGTACTAACCAGGCCCAAGCCTTCTTAGCTTCTGAGATCAGACAAGATTGGGCATTCTTCAGCTGGTTTGTCCGTACACAAACTCTGCTTGAAAATCTTGAACTTTAAACCAAAAGGGCTTTGAAAACATTATAAAGTGCGAAAACTCCCGCTTTACTGTCAAATTATGATGGAGAAAAGGCAAAAAAAGCTAACAAAGCCATGTAAATACTTTCATTTGAAAAGTTTTTCAATAGTTAAAGCTTACAGCACCTGGTATTCCCATGTAGTCTCCCATCCAAGTACTAACCAGGCCCAAGCCTTCTTAGCTTCTGAGATCAGACAAGATTGGGCATTCTTCAGCTGGTTTGTCCGTACACAAACTCTGCTTGAAAATCTTGAACTTTAAACCAAAAGGGCTTTGAAAACATTATAAAGTGCGAAAACTCCCGCTTTACTATCAAATTATGATGGAGAAAAGGCAAAAAAAGCTAACAAAGCCATGTAAATACTTTCATTTTAAAAGTTTTTCAATAGTTAAAGCTTACAGCACCTGGTATTCCCATGTAGTCTCCCATCCAAGTACTAACCAGGCCCAAGCCTTCTTAGCTTCTGAGATCAGACAAGATTGGGCATTCTTCAGCTGGTTTGTCCGTACACAAACTCTGCTTGAAAATCTTGAACTTTAAACCAAAAGGGCTTTGAAAACATTATAAAGTGCGAAAACTCCCGCTTTACTGTCAAATTGTGATGGAGAAAAGGCAAAAAAAGCTAACAAAGCCATGTAAATACTTTCATTTGAAAAGTTTTTCAATAGTTAAAGCTTACAGCACCTGGTATTCCCATGTAGTCTCCCATCCAAGTACTAACCAGGCCCAAGCCTTCTTAGCTTCTGAGATCAGACAAGATTGGGCATTCTTCAGCTGGTTTGTCCGTACACAAACTCTGCTTGAAAATCTTGAACTTTAAACCAAAAGGGCTTTGAAAACATTATAAAGTGCGAAAACTCCCGCTTTACTATCAAATTATGATGGAGAAAAGGCAAAAAAAGCTAACAAAGCCATGTAAATACTTTCATTTGAAAAGTTTTTCAATAGTTAAAGCTTACAGCACCTGGTATTCCCAGGTAGTCTCCCATCCAAGTAATAACCAGGCCCAAGCCTTCTTAGCTTCTGAGATCAGACAAGATTGGGCATTCTTCAGCTGGTTTGTCCGTACACAAACTCTGCTTGAAAATCTTGAACTTTAAACCAAAAGGGCTTTGAAAACATTATAAAGTGCGAAAACTCCCGCTTTACTATCAAATTATGATGGAGAAAAGGCAAAAAAAGCTAACAAAGCCATGTAAATACTTTCATTTGAAAAGTTTTTCAATAGTTAAAGCTTACAGCACCTGGTATTCCCAGGTAGTCTCCCATCCAAGTACTAACCAGGCCCAAGCCTTCTTAGCTTCTGAGATCAGACAAGATTGGGCATTCTTCAGCTGGTTTGTCCGTACACAAACTCTGCTTGAAAATCTTGAACTTTAAACCAAAGGCGCTTGAACACATATCAAAGAGTGAAAACTCCCGCTTTACTGTCAAATTATGATGGAGAAAAGGCAAAAAGTTGGAGTGGTAAGCTTTTATTTGCAAAACAACAAATAAAGTGCACACCTTCTAGAGGCAATGCAATACTGGGTCGATGAATGGAGCGGATGGAGCAGGCCCTATTGCCGACTCCCTGTTATAAAAATCCGCTTAATATGACATATCAGATATTAAATTGACATCAGGGTGCGTAGCACCTGAAGGCCGAGGGCTGGAAAACCCCACCTAATCGATTCAGCTCCACCCCACTCCATAGCCAAGCCTGTGAATGATCGTTGTAGAGCACACACAGACAAAGAAACCTGAAGAGAAGTTTAAAAAAAAAAAAAAAAAAAAAAAAAAAAAAAAGGCGGGAAAACATACTAAAGAAAGAAAGTACCCCTTAACTTATTTTAAAAAAGTTAACAAAGTGATGTAAATACTTTCATTTTAAAAGTTTTACAATAGTTAAAGCTTACAGCACCTGGCATTCCCATGTAGTCTCCCATCCAAGTACTAACCAGGCCCAAGCCTTCTTAGCTTCTGAGATCAGACAAGATTGGGCAATCTTCAGCTGGCATGTCCGTAAGCAAACTCTGCTTGAAAATCTTGGACTTTAAACAAAAGGACTTTGAAAACATTATAAAGTGCGAAAACTCCCGCTTTACTATCAAATAATGATTGAGAAAAGGCAAAAAAAGCTAATAAAGCCATGTAAATACTTTCATTTTAAAAGTTTTTCAATAGTTAAAGCTTACAGCACCTGGTATTCCCATGTAGTCTCCCATCCAAGTACTAACCAGGCCCAAGCCTTCTTAGCTTCTGAGATCAGACAAGATTGGGCATTTTTCAGCTGGTTTGTCCGTACACAAACTCTGCTTGAAAATCTTGAACTTTAAACCAAAAGGGCTTTGAAAACATTATAAAGTGCGAAAACTCCCGCTTTACTGTCAAATTGTGATGGAGAAAAGGCAAAAAAAGCTAACAAAGCCATGTAAATACTTTCATTTGAAAAGTTTTTCAATAGTTAAAGCTTACAGCACCTGGTATTCCCATGTAGTCTCCCATCCAAGTACTAACCAGGCCCAAGCCTTCTTAGCTTCTGAGATCAGACAAGATTGGGCATTCTTCAGCTGGTTTGTCCGTACACAAACTCTGCTTGAAAATCTTGAACTTTAAACCAAAAGGGCTTTGAAAACATTATAAAGTGCGAAAACTCCCGCTTTACTATCAAATTATGATGGAGAAAAGGCAAAAAAAGCTAACAAAGCCATGTAAATACTTTCATTTGAAAAGTTTTTCAATAGTTAAAGCTTACAGCACCTGGTATTCCCAGGTAGTCTCCCATCCAAGTACTAACCAGGCCCAAGCCTTCTTAGCTTCTGAGATCAGACAAGATTGGGCATTCTTCAGCTGGTTTGTCCGTACACAAACTCTGCTTGAAAATCTTGAACTTTAAACCAAAAGGGCTTTGAAAACATTATAAAGTGCGAAAACTCCCGCTTTACTATCAAATTATGATGGAGAAAAGGCAAAAAAAGCTAACAAAGCCATGTAAATACTTTCATTTGAAAAGTTTTTCAATAGTTAAAGCTTACAGCACCTGGTATTCCCAGGTAGTCTCCCATCCAAGTACTAACCAGGCCCAAGCCTTCTTAGCTTCTGAGATCAGACAAGATTGGGCATTCTTCAGCTGGTTTGTCCGTACACAAACTCTGCTTGAAAATCTTGAACTTTAAACCAAAGGCGCTTGAACACATATCAAAGAGTGAAAACTCCCGCTTTACTGTCAAATTATGATGGAGAAAAGGCAAAAAGTTGGAGTGGTAAGCTTTTATTTGCAAAACAACAAATAAAGTGCACACCTTCTAGAGGCAATGCAATACTGGGTCGATGAATGGAGCGGATGGAGCAGGCCCTATTGCCGACTCCCTGTTATAAAAATCCGCTTAATATGACATATCAGATATTAAATTGACATCAGGGTGCGTAGCACCTGAAGGCCGAGGGCTGGAAAACCCCACCTAATCGATTCAGCTCCACCCCACTCCATAGCCAAGCCTGTGAATGATCGTTGTAGAGCACACACAGACAAAGAAACCTGAAGAGAAGTTTAAAAAAAAAAAAAAAAAAAAAAAAAAGGCGGGAAAACATACTAAATAAAGAAAGTACCCCTTAACTTATTTTAAAAAAGTTAACAAAGTGATGTAAATACTTTCATTTTAAAAGTTTTACAATAGTTAAAGCTTACAGCACCTGGCATTCCCATGTAGTCTCCCATCCAAGTACTAACCAGGCCCAAGCCTTCTTAGCTTCTGAGATCAGACAAGATTGGGCAATCTTCAGCTGGCATGTCCGTAAGCAAACTCTGCTTGAAAATCTTGGACTTTCAACAAAAGGACTTTGAAAACATTATAAAGTGCGAAAACTCCCGCTTTACTATCAAATTATGATGGAGAAAAGGCAAAAAAAGCTAATAAAGCCATGTAAATACTTTCATTTTAAAAGTTTTTCAATAGTTAAAGCTTACAGCACCTGGTATTCCCATGTAGTCTCCCATCCAAGTACTAACCAGGCCCAAGCCTTCTTAGCTTCTGAGATCAGACAAGATTGGGCATTTTTCAGCTGGTTTGTCCGTACACAAACTCTGCTTGAAAATCTTGAACTTTAAACCAAAAGGGCTTTGAAAACATTATAAAGTGCGAAAACTCCCGCTTTACTATCAAATTATGATGGAGAAAAGGCAAAAAAAGCTAACAAAGCCATGTAAATACTTTCATTTGAAAAGTTTTTCAATAGTTAAAGCTTACAGCACCTGGTATTCCCATGTAGTCTCCCATCCAAGTACTAACCAGGCCCAAGCCTTCTTAGCTTCTGAGATCAGACAAGATTGGGCATTCTTCAGCTGGTTTGTCCGTACACAAACTCTGCTTGAAAATCTTGAACTTTAAACCAAAAGGGCTTTGAAAACATTATAAAGTGCGAAAACTCCCGCTTTACTATCAAATTATGATGGAGAAAAGGCAAAAAAAGCTAACAAAGCCATGTAAATACTTTCATTTGAAAAGTTTTTCAATAGTTAAAGCTTACAGCACCTGGTATTCCCAGGTAGTCTCCCATCCAAGTACTAACCAGGCCCAAGCCTTCTTAGCTTCTGAGATCAGACAAGATTGGGCATTCTTCAGCTGGTTTGTCCGTACACAAACTCTGCTTGAAAATCTTGAACTTTAAACCAAAGGCGCTTGAACACATATCAAAGAGTGAAAACTCCCGCTTTACTGTCAAATTATGATGGAGAAAAGGCAAAAAGTTGGAGTGGTAAGCTTTTATTTGCAAAACAACAAATAAAGTGCACACCTTCTAGAGGCAATGCAATACTGGGTCGATGAATGGAGCGGATGGAGCAGGCCCTATTGCCGACTCCCTGTTATAAAAATCCGCTTAATATGACATATCAGATATTAAATTGACATCAGGGTGCGTAGCACCTGAAGGCCGAGGGCTGGAAAACCCCACCTAATCGATTCAGCTCCACCCCACTCCATAGCCAAGCCTGTGAATGATCGTTGTAGAGCACACACAGACAAAGAAACCTGAAGAGAAGTTTAAAAAAAAAAAAAAAAAAAAAAAAAAGGCGGGAAAACATACTAAATAAAGAAAGTACCCCTTAACTTATTTTAAAAAAGTTAACAAAGTGATGTAAATACTTTCATTTTAAAAGTTTTACAATAGTTAAAGCTTACAGCACCTGGCATTCCCATGTAGTCTCCCATCCAAGTACTAACCAGGCCCAAGCCTTCTTAGCTTCTGAGATCAGACAAGATTGGGCAATCTTCAGCTGGCATGTCCGTAAGCAAACTCTGCTTGAAAATCTTGGACTTTCAACAAAAGGACTTTGAAAACATTATAAAGTGCGAAAACTCCCGCTTTACTATCAAATAATGATTGAGAAAAGGCAAAAAAAGCTAATAAAGCCATGTAAATACTTTCATTTTAAAAGTTTTTCAATAGTTAAAGCTTACAGCACCTGGTATTCCCATGTAGTCTCCCATCCAAGTACTAACCAGGCCCAAGCCTTCTTAGCTTCTGAGATCAGACAAGATTGGGCATTTTTCAGCTGGTTTGTCCGTACACAAACTCTGCTTGAAAATCTTGAACTTTAAACCAAAAGGGCTTTGAAAACATTATAAAGTGCGAAAACTCCCGCTTTACTATCAAATTATGATGGAGAAAAGGCAAAAAAAGCTAACAAAGCCATGTAAATACTTTCATTTGAAAAGTTTTTCAATAGTTAAAGCTTACAGCACCTGGTATTCCCATGTAGTCTCCCATCCAAGTACTAACCAGGCCCAAGCCTTCTTAGCTTCTGAGATCAGACAAGATTGGGCATTCTTCAGCTGGTTTGTCCGTACACAAACTCTGCTTGAAAATCTTGAACTTTAAACCAAAAGGGCTTTGAAAACATTATAAAGTGCGAAAACTCCCGCTTTACTATCAAATTATGATGGAGAAAAGGCAAAAAAAGCTAACATAAGCCATGTAAATACTTTCATTTGAAAAGTTTTTCAATAGTTAAAGCTTACAGCACCTGGTATTCCCATGTAGTCTCCCATCCAAGTACTAACCAGGCCCAAGCCTTCTTAGCTTCTGAGATCAGACAAGATTGGGCATTCTTCAGCTGGTTTGTCCGTACACAAACTCTGCTTGAAAATCTTGAACTTTAAACCAAAAGGGCTTTGAAAACATTATAAAGTGCGAAAACTCACGCTTTACTATCAAATTATGATGGAGAAAAGGCAAAAAAAGCTAACAAAGCCATGTAAATACTTTCATTTGAAAAGTTTTTCAATAGTTAAAGCTTACAGCACCTGGTATTCCCAGGTAGTCTCCCATCCAAGTACTAACCAGGCCCAAGCCTTCTTAGCTTCTGAGATCAGACAAGATTGGGCATTCTTCAGCTGGTTTGTCCGTACACAAACTCTGCTTGAAAATCTTGAACTTTAAACCAAAAGGGCTTTGAAAACATTATAAAGTGCGAAAACTCCCGCTTTACTGTCAAATTATGATGGAGAAAAGGCAAAAAAAGCTAACAAAGCCATGTAAATACTTTCATTTGAAAAGTTTTTCAATAGTTAAAGCTTACAGCACCTGGTATTCCCAGGTAGTCTCCCATCCAAGTACTAACCAGGCCCAAGCCTTCTTAGCTTCTGAGATCAGACAAGATTGGGCATTCTTCAGCTGGTTTGTCCGTACACAAACTCTGCTTGAAAATCTTGAACTTTAAACCAAAAGGGCTTTGAAAACATTATAAAGTGCGAAAACTCCCGCTTTACTATCAAATTATGATGGAGAAAAGGCAAAAAAAGCTAACAAAGCCATGTAAATACTTTCATTTGAAAAGTTTTTCAATAGTTAAAGCTTACAGCACCTGGTATTCCCAGGTAGTCTCCCATCCAAGTACTAACCAGGCCCAAGCCTTCTTAGCTTCTGAGATCAGACAAGATTGGGCATTCTTCAGCTGGTTTGTCCGTACACAAACTCTGCTTGAAAATCTTGAACTTTAAACCAAAAGGGCTTTGAAAACATTATAAAGTGCGAAAACTCCCGCTTTACTATCAAATTATGATGGAGAAAAGGCAAAAAAAGCTAACAAAGCCATGTAAATACTTTCATTTGAAAAGTTTTTCAATAGTTAAAGCTTACAGCACCTGGTATTCCCAGGTAGTCTCCCATCCAAGTACTAACCAGGCCCAAGCCTTCTTAGCTTCTGAGATCAGACAAGATTGGGCATTCTTCAGCTGGTTTGTCCGTACACAAACTCTGCTTGAAAATCTTGAACTTTAAACCAAAGGCGCTTGAACACATATCAAAGAGTGAAAACTCCCGCTTTACTGTCAAATTATGATGGAGAAAAGGCAAAAAGTTGGAGTGGTAAGCTTTTATTTGCAAAACAACAAATAAAGTGCACACCTTCTAGAGGCAATGCAATACTGGGTCGATGAATGGAGCGGATGGAGCAGGCCCTATTGCCGACTCCCTGTTATAAAAATCCGCTTAATATGACATATCAGATATTAAATTGACATCAGGGTGCGTAGCACCTGAAGGCCGAGGGCTGGAAAACCCCACCTAATCGATTCAGCTCCACCCCACTCCATAGCCAAGCCTGTGAATGATCGTTGTAGAGCACACACAGACAAAGAAACCTGAAGAGAAGTTTAAAAAAAAAAAAAAAAAAAAAAAAAAAAAAAAGGCGGGAAAACATACTAAAAAAAGAAAGTACCCCTTAACTTATTTTAAAAAAGTTAACAAAGTGATGTAAATACTTTCATTTTAAAAGTTTTACAATAGTTAAAGCTTACAGCACCTGGCATTCCCATGTAGTCTCCCATCCAAGTACTAACCAGGCCCAAGCCTTCTTAGCTTCTGAGATCAGACAAGATTGGGCAATCTTCAGCTGGCATGTCCGTAAGCAAACTCTGCTTGAAAATCTTGGACTTTCAACAAAAGGACTTTGAAAACATTATAAAGTGCGAAAACTCCCGCTTTACTATCAAATAATGATTGAGAAAAGGCAAAAAAAAGCTAATAAAGCCATGTAAATACTTTCATTTTAAAAGTTTTTCAATAGTTAAAGCTTACAGCACCTGGTATTCCCATGTAGTCTCCCATCCAAGTACTAACCAGGCCCAAGCCTTCTTAGCTTCTGAGATCAGACAAGATTGGGCATTTTTCAGCTGGTTTGTCCGTACACAAACTCTGCTTGAAAATCTTGAACTTTAAACCAAAAGGGCTTTGAAAACATTATAAAGTGCGAAAACTCCCGCTTTACTATCAAATTATGATGGAGAAAAGGCAAAAAAAGCTAACAAAGCCATGTAAATACTTTCATTTGAAAAGTTTTTCAATAGTTAAAGCTTACAGCACCTGGTATTCCCATGTAGTCTCCCATCCAAGTACTAACCAGGCCCAAGCCTTCTTAGCTTCTGAGATCAGACAAGATTGGGCATTCTTCAGCTGGTTTGTCCGTACACAAACTCTGCTTGAAAATCTTGAACTTTAAACCAAAAGGGCTTTGAAAACATTATAAAGTGCGAAAACTCCCGCTTTACTATCAAATTATGATGGAGAAAAGGCAAAAAAAGCTAACAAAGCCATGTAAATACTTTCATTTGAAAAGTTTTTCAATAGTTAAAGCTTACAGCACCTGGTATTCCCATGTAGTCTCCCATCCAAGTACTAACCAGGCCCAAGCCTTCTTAGCTTCTGAGATCAGACAAGATTGGGCATTCTTCAGCTGGTTTGTCCGTACACAAACTCTGCTTGAAAATCTTGAACTTTAAACCAAAAGGGCTTTGAAAACATTATAAAGTGCGAAAACTCCCGCTTTACTATCAAATTATGATGGAGAAAAGGCAAAAAAAGCTAACAAAGCCATGTAAATACTTTCATTTGAAAAGTTTTTCAATAGTTAAAGCTTACAGCACCTGGTATTCCCAGGTAGTCTCCCATCCAAGTACTAACCAGGCCCAAGCCTTCTTAGCTTCTGAGATCAGACAAGATTGGGCATTCTTCAGCTGGTTTGTCCGTACACAAACTCTGCTTGAAAATCTTGAACTTTAAACCAAAAGGGCTTTGAAAACATTATAAAGTGCGAAAACTCCCGCTTTACTATCAAATTATGATGGAGAAAAGGCAAAAAAAGCTAACAAAGCCATGTAAATACTTTCATTTGAAAAGTTTTTCAATAGTTAAAGCTTAGAGCACCTGGTATTCCCAGGTAGTCTCCCATCCAAGTACTAACCAGGCCCAAGCCTTCTTAGCTTCTGAGATCAGACAAGATTGGGCATTCTTCAGCTGGTTTGTCCGTACACAAACTCTGCTTGAAAATCTTGAACTTTAAACCAAAAGGGCTTTGAAAACATTATAAAGTGCGAAAACTCCCGCTTTACTATCAAATTATGATGGAGAAAAGGCAAAAAAAAGCTAACAAAGCCATGTAAATACTTTCATTTGAAAAGTTTTTCAATAGTTAAAGCTTACAGCACCTGGTATTCCCAGGTAGTCTCCCATCCAAGTACTAACCAGGCCCAAGCCTTCTTAGCTTCTGAGATCAGACAAGATTGGGCATTCTTCAGCTGGTTTGTCCGTACACAAACTCTGCTTGAAAATCTTGAACTTTAAACCAAAGGCGCTTGAACACATATCAAAGAGTGAAAACTCCCGCTTTACTGTCAAATTATGATGGAGAAAAGGCAAAAAGTTGGAGTGGTAAGCTTTTATTTGCAAAACAACAAATAAAGTGCACACCTTCTAGAGGCAATGCAATACTGGGTCGATGAATGGAGCGGATGGAGCAGGCCCTATTGCCGACTCCCTGTTATAAAAATCCGCTTAATATGACATATCAGATATTAAATTGACATCAGGGTGCGTAGCACCTGAAGGCCGAGGGCTGGAAAACCCCACCTAATCGATTCAGCTCCACCCCACTCCATAGCCAAGCCTGTGAATGATCGTTGTAGAGCACACACAGACAAAGAAACCTGAAGAGAAGTTTAAAAAAAAAAAAAAAAAAAAAAAAAGGCGGGAAAACATACTAAATAAAGAAAGTACCCCTTAACTTATTTTAAAAAAGTTAACAAAGTGATGTAAATACTTTCATTTTAAAAGTTTTACAATAGTTAAAGCTTACAGCACCTGGCATTCCCATGTAGTCTCCCATCCAAGTACTAACCAGGCCCAAGCCTTCTTAGCTTCTGAGATCAGACAAGATTGGGCAATCTTCAGCTGGCATGTCCGTAAGCAAACTCTGCTTGAAAATCTTGGACTTTCAACAAAAGGACTTTGAAAACATTATAAAGTGCGAAAACTCCCGCTTTACTATCAAATAATGATTGAGAAAAGGCAAAAAAAGCTAATAAAGCCATGTAAATACTTTCATTTTAAAAGTTTTTCAATAGTTAAAGCTTACAGCACCTGGTATTCCCATGTAGTCTCCCATCCAAGTACTAACCAGGCCCAAGCCTTCTTAGCTTCTGAGATCAGACAAGATTGGGCATTTTCAGCTGGTTTGTCCGTACACAAACTCTGCTTGAAAATCTTGAACTTTAAACCAAAAGGGCTTTGAAAACATTATAAAGTGCGAAAACTCCCGCTTTACTATCAAATTATGATGGAGAAAAGGCAAAAAAAGCTAACAAAGCCATGTAAATACTTTCATTTGAAAAGTTTTTCAATAGTTAAAGCTTACAGCACCTGGTATTCCCATGTAGTCTCCCATCCAAGTACTAACCAGGCCCAAGCCTTCTTAGCTTCTGAGATCAGACAAGATTGGGCATTCTTCAGCTGGTTTGTCCGTACACAAACTCTGCTTGAAAATCTTGAACTTTAAACCAAAAGGGCTTTGAAAACATTATAAAGTGCGAAAACTCCCGCTTTACTGTCAAATTATGATGGAGAAAAGGCAAAAAAAGCTAACAAAGCCATGTAAATACTTTCATTTGAAAAGTTTTTCAATAGTTAAAGCTTACAGCACCTGGTATTCCCATGTAGTCTCCCATCCAAGTACTAACCAGGCCCAAGCCTTCTTAGCTTCTGAGATCAGACAAGATTGGGCATTCTTCAGCTGGTTTGTCCGTACACAAACTCTGCTTGAAAATCTTGAACTTTAAACCAAAAGGGCTTTGAAAACATTATAAAGTGCGAAAACTCCCGCTTTACTATCAAATTATGATGGAGAAAAGGCAAAAAAAGCTAACAAAGCCATGTAAATACTTTCATTTGAAAAGTTTTTCAATAGTTAAAGCTTAGAGCACCTGGTATTCCCAGGTAGTCTCCCATCCAAGTACTAACCAGGCCCAAGCCTTCTTAGCTTCTGAGATCAGACAAGATTGGGCATTCTTCAGCTGGTTTGTCCGTACACAAACTCTGCTTGAAAATCTTGAACTTTAAACCAAAAGGGCTTTGAAAACATTATAAAGTGCGAAAACTCCCGCTTTACTATCAAATTATGATGGAGAAAAGGCAAAAAAAAGCTAACAAAGCCATGTAAATACTTTCATTTGAAAAGTTTTTCAATAGTTAAAGCTTACAGCACCTGGTATTCCCAGGTAGTCTCCCATCCAAGTACTAACCAGGCCCAAGCCTTCTTAGCTTCTGAGATCAGACAAGATTGGGCATTCTTCAGCTGGTTTGTCCGTACACAAACTCTGCTTGAAAATCTTGAACTTTAAACCAAAGGCGCTTGAACACATATCAAAGAGTGAAAACTCCCGCTTTACTGTCAAATTATGATGGAGAAAAGGCAAAAAGTTGGAGTGGTAAGCTTTTATTTGCAAAACAACAAATAAAGTGCACACCTTCTAGAGGCAATGCAATACTGGGTCGATGAATGGAGCGGATGGAGCAGGCCCTATTGCCGACTCCCTGTTATAAAAATCCGCTTAATATGACATATCAGATATTAAATTGACATCAGGGTGCGTAGCACCTGAAGGCCGAGGGCTGGAAAACCCCACCTAATCGATTCAGCTCCACCCCACTCCATAGCCAAGCCTGTGAATGATCGTTGTAGAGCACACACAGACAAAGAAACCTGAAGAGAAGTTTAAAAAAAAAAAAAAAAAAAAGAAAAAAGGCGGGAAAACATACTAAATAAAGAAAGTACCCCTTAACTTATTTTAAAAAAGTTAACAAAGTGATGTAAATACTTTCATTTTAAAAGTTTTACAATAGTTAAAGCTTACAGCACCTGGCATTCCCATGTAGTCTCCCATCCAAGTACTAACCAGGCCCAAGCCTTCTTAGCTTCTGAGATCAGACAAGATTGGGCAATTCTTCAGCTGGCATTGTCCGTAAGCAAACTCTGCTTGAAAATCTTGACTTTAAACCAAAAAGGACTTTGAAAACATTATAAAGTGCGAAAACTCCCGCTTTACTATCAAATTATGATGGAGAAAAGGCAAAAAAAAGCTAACAAAGCCATGTAAATACTTTCATTTGAAAAGTTTTTCAATAGTTAAAGCTTACAGCACCTGGTATTCCCATGTAGTCTCCCATCCAAGTACTAACCAGGCCCAAGCCTTCTTAGCTTCTGAGATCAGACAAGATTGGGCATTCTTCAGCTGGTTTGTCCGTACACAAACTCTGCTTGAAAATCTTGAACTTTAAACCAAAAGGGCTTTGAAAACATTATAAAGTGCGAAAACTCCCGCTTTACTATCAAATTATGATGGAGAAAAGGCAAAAAAAGCTAACAAAGCCATGTAAATACTTTCATTTGAAAAGTTTTTCAATAGTTAAAGCTTACAGCACCTGGTATTCCCAGGTAGTCTCCCATCCAAGTACTAACCAGGCCCAAGCCTTCTTAGCTTCTGAGATCAGACAAGATTGGGCATTCTTCAGCTGGTTTGTCCGTACACAAACTCTGCCTGAAAATCTTGAACTTTAAACCAAAAGGGCTTTGAAAACATTATAAAGTGCGAAAACTCACGCTTTACTATCAAATTATGATGGAGAAAAGGCAAAAAAAGCTAACAAAGCCATGTAAATACTTTCATTTGAAAAGTTTTTCAATAGTTAAAGCTTACAGCACCTGGTATTCCCAGGTAGTCTCCCATCCAAGTACTAACCAGGCCCAAGCCTTCTTAGCTTCTGAGATCAGACAAGATTGGGCATTCTTCAGCTGGTTTGTCCGTACACAAACTCTGCTTGAAAATCTTGAACTTTAAACCAAAAGGGCTTTGAAAACATTATAAAGTGCGAAAACTCCCGCTTTACTATCAAATTATGATGGAGAAAAGGCAAAAAAAGCTAACAAAGCCATGTAAATACTTTCATTTGAAAAGTTTTTCAATAGTTAAAGCTTAGAGCACCTGGTATTCCCAGGTAGTCTCCCATCCAAGTACTAACCAGGCCCAAGCCTTCTTAGCTTCTGAGATCAGACAAGATTGGGCATTCTTCAGCTGGTTTGTCCGTACACAAACTCTGCTTGAAAATCTTGAACTTTAAACCAAAAGGGCTTTGAAACATTATAAAGTGCGAAAACTCCCGCTTTACTATCAAATTATGATGGAGAAAAGGCAAAAAAAGCTAACAAAGCCATCTGCTGCATTTGACACCGTTAACCACAAGACTCTCTTGTCAATCCTGAAGAGGCTTGGAATTCGGGGCTCAGCATGGCAGTGGTTTGCTTCCTACCTTGATGAGCGATCTTACCAAGTGACTTGGAAAGGATCCACCTCTACCTCACGTAGACTCTCCACTGGTGTCCCTCAAGGCTCGGTGCTAGGTCCTCTCCTTTTCTCCCTCTACACGAGATCACTTGGTGAGGTCATTTCCTCACATGGATTATCCTACCACTGCTATGCTGACGACACACAACTCCTCTTCTCCTTTCCTCCCTCTGATCTACATGCTGCTTCCAAAATCTCTGCATGTCTAACAGACATCTCGTCTTGGATGGCAGCCCATCACCTCCAACTCAATCCCACCAAAACTGAACTAATATTCATTCCAGCAGATTCTTCACCACATCAGGATCTTGCTATTTACCTAGACAACTCGCAGCTCTCTCCTTCTGCAACAGCCCGCAACCTTGGCGTAACAATAGACAACCAACTCTCCTTCTCAACTCACATCAGCAATCTTTCCCGCTCATGTAGATTCCTTCTCTACAATATCAGACGAATCCGCCCTTACCTGACAACCCAGGCCACCCAACTACTGGTTCAGTCCTTAGTAATCTCACGACTGGACTACTGCACGACTGGACTACTACGGCGTAACAATAGACAACCAACTCTCCTTCTCAACTCACATCAGCAATCTTTCCCGCTCATGTAGATTCCTTCTCTACAATATCAGACGAATCCGCCCTTACCTGTCAACCCAGGCCACCCAACTACTGGTTCAGTCCTTAGTAATCTCACGACTGGACTACTGCAACTCCCTTCTAGCTGGTCTACCTCTATGTACCATCCGACCTCTACAACTCATACAAAATGCAGCAGCACGACTGATCTTCAACCTTCCCAAATTCTCCCATACCACCCCTCTGCTACGTTCCCTTCACTGGCTCCCAGTAGCTGCACGCATCAGGTTCAAAATACTGATGCTGGCCTACAAAGCCAAACATGGAGCAGCACCATCCTACCTCACAGCCCTCATTACACCTCGCACTGCACCTCGTCTACTCCGAGCCTCCAGTACTGCTCGCCTGGTCCCTCCATCTCTGAAGGTAAAAGGAAAACATTCATCCAGACTCTTCTCCGTCTTGGCCCCTCGGTGGTGGAATGAACTTCCCCTCGAGGTCAGAACAGCTCAGTCACTGAGCACCTTCAAACGGCAGCTCAAGACCTTCCTCTTTAAAGAATATTTAGATTAAATTGTAATTTTCTTGTCAAACTTTGTGTACAGAATCTACAACAGAGTGAATTAAATAGATGTATTCATAGTTGGGGTCCTAGTGAACCGGAATTGATCTCTTCATCGATGGTAACTTGAAAGCACGTTGTAAGTCGCTCTGGATAAGGGCGTCTGCCAAATGCCGTAAATGTAAAAATGTAAATGATGTAAATACTTTCATTTGAAAAGTTTTTCAATAGTTAAAGCTTACAGCACCTGGTATTCCCAGGTAGTCTCCCATCCAAGTACTAACCAGGCCCAAGCCTTCTTAGCTTCTGACATCAGACAATATTGGGCATTCTTCAGCTGGTTTGTCCGTACACAAACTCTGCTTGAAAATCTTGAACTTTAAACCAAAGGCGCTTGAACACATATCAAAGAGTGAAAACTCCCGCTTTACTGTCAAATTATGATGGAGAAAAGGCAAAAGTTGGAGTGGTAAGCTTTTATTTGCAAAACAACAAATAAAGTGCACACCTTCTAGAGGCAATGCAATACTGGGTCGATGAATGGAGCGGATGGAGCAGGCCCTATTGCCGACTCCCTGTTATAAAAATCCGCTTAATATGACATATCAGATATTAAATTGACATCAGGGTGCGTAGCACCTGAAGGCCGAGGGCTGGAAAACCCCACCTAATCGATTCAGCTCCACCCCACTCCATAGCCAAGCCTGTGAATGATCGTTGTAGAGCACACACAGACAAAGAAACCTGAAGAGAAGTTTAAAAAAAAAAAAAAAAAAAAAAGGCGGGAAAACATACTAAATAAAGAAAGTACCCCTTAACTTATTTTAAAAAAGTTAACAAAGTGATGTAAATACTTTCATTTTAAAAGTTTTACAATAGTTAAAGCTTACAGCACCTGGCATTCCCATGTAGCCTCCCATCCAAGTACTAACCAGGCCCAAGCCTTCTTAGCTTCTGAGATCAGACAAGATTGGGCAATCTTCAGCTGGCATGTCCGTAAGCAAACTCTGCTTGAAAATCTTGGACTTTCAACAAAAGGACTTTGAAAACATTATAAAGTGCGAAAACTCCCGCTTTACTATCAAATAATGATTGAGAAAAGGCAAAAAAAAGCTAATAAAGCCATGTAAATACTTTCATTTTAAAAGTTTTTCAATATTTAAAGCTTACAGCACCTGGTATTCCCATGTAGTCTCCCATCCAAGTACTAACCAGGCCCAAGCCTTCTTAGCTTCTGAGATCAGACAAGATTGGGCATTTTTCAGCTGGTTTGTCCGTACACAAACTCTGCTTGAAAATCTTGAACTTTAAACCAAAAGGGCTTTGAAAACATTATAAAGTGCGAAAACTCCCGCTTTACTATCAAATTATGATGGAGAAAAGGCAAAAAAAGCTAACAAAGCCATGTAAATACTTTCATTTGAAAAGTTTTTCAATAGTTAAAGCTTACAGCACCTGGTATTCCCATGTAGTCTCCCATCCAAGTACTAACCAGGCCCAAGCCTTCTTAGCTTCTGAGATCAGACAAGATTGGGCATTCTTCAGCTGGTTTGTCCGTACACAAACTCTGCTTGAAAATCTTGAACTTTAAACCAAAAGGGCTTTGAAAACATTATAAAGTGCGAAAACTCACGCTTTACTATCAAATTATGATGGAAAAAAAGGCAAAAAAAGCTAACAAAGCCATGTAAATACTTTCATTTGAAAAGTTTTTCAATAGTTAAAGCTTACAGCACCTGGTATTCCCAGGTAGTCTCCCATCCAAGTACTAACCAGGCCCAAGCCTTCTTAGCTTCTGAGATCAGACAAGATTGGGCATTCTTCAGCTGGTTTGTCCGTACACAAACTCTGCTTGAAATCTTGAACTTTAAACCAAAAGGGCTTTGAAAACATTATAAAGTGCGAAAACTCCCGCTTTACTATCAAATTATGATGGAGAAAAGGCAAAAAAAGCTAACAAAGCCATGTAAATACTTTCATTTGAAAAGTTTTTCAATAGTTAAAGCTTAGAGCACCTGGTATTCCCAGGTAGTCTCCCATCCAAGTACTAACCAGGCCCAAACCTTCTTAGCTTCTGAGATCAGACAAGATTGGGCATTCTTCAGCTGGTTTGTCCGTACACAAACTCTGCTTGAAAATCTTGAACTTTAAACCAAAAGGGCTTTGAAAACATTATAAAGTGCGAAAACTCCCGCTTTACTATCAAATTATGATGGAGAAAAGGCAAAAAAAGCTAACAAAGCCATGTAAATACTTTCATTTGAAAAGTTTTTCAATAGTTAAAGCTTACAGCACCTGGTATTCCCATGTAGTGTCCCATCCAAGTACTAACCAGGCCCAAGCCTTCTTAGCTTCTGAGATCAGACAAGATTGGGCATTCTTCAGCTGGTTTGTCCGTACACAAGCTCTGCTTGAAAATCTTGAACTTTAAACCAAAGGCGCTTGAACACATATCAAAGAGTGAAAACTCCCGCTTTACTGTCAAATTATGATGGAGAAAAGGCAAAAAGTTGGAGTAGTAAGCTTTTATTTGCAAAACAACAAATAAAGTGCACACCTTCTAGAGGCAATGCAATACTGGGTCGATGAATGGAGCGGATGGAGCAGGCCCTATTGCCGACTCCCTGTTATAAAAATCCGCTTAATATGACATATCAGATATTAAATTGACATCAGGGTGCGTAGCACCTGAAGGCCGAGGGCTGGAAAACCCCACCTAATCGATTCAGCTCCACCCCACTCCATAGCCAAGCCTGTGAATGATCGTTGTAGAGCACACAAAGACAAAGAAACCTGAAGAGAAGTTTAAAAAAAAAAAAAAAAAAAAAAAAGGCGGGAAAACATACTAAATAAAGAAAGTACCCCTTAACTTATTTTAAAAAAGTTAACAAAGTGATGTAAATACTTTCATTTTAAAAGTTTTACAATAGTTAAAGCTTACAGCACCTGGCATTCCCATGTAGTCTCCCATCCAAGTACTAACCAGGCCCAAGCCTTCTTAGCTTCTGAGATCAGACAAGATTGGGCAATCTTCAGCTGGCATGTCCGTAAGCAAACTCTGCCTTGAAAATCTTGGACTTTCAACAAAGGACTTTGAAAACATTATAAAGTGCGAAAACTCCCGCTTTACTATCAAATAATGATTGAGAAAAGGCAAAAAAAGCTAATAAAGCCATGTAAATACTTTCATTTTAAAAGTTTTTCAATAGTTAAAGCTTACAGCACCTGGCATTCCCATGTAGTCTCCCATCCAAGTACTAACCAGGCCCAAGCCTTCTTAGCTTCTGAGATCAGACAAGATTGGCATTTTTCAGCTGGTTTGTCCGTACACAAACTCTGCTTGAAAATCTTGAACTTTAAACCAAAAGGGCTTTGAAAACATATAAAGTGCGAAAACTCCCGCTTTACTATCAAATTATGATGGAGAAAGGCAAAAAAAGCTAACAAAGCCATGTAAATACTTTCATTTGAAAAGTTTTTCAATAGTTAAAGCTTACAGCACCTGGTATTCCCATGTAGTCTCCCATCCAAGTACTAACCAGGCCCAAGCCTTCTTAGCTTCTGAGATCAGACAAGATTGGGCATTCTTCAGCTGGTTTGTCCGTACACAAGCTCTGCTTGAAAATCTTGAACTTTAAACCAAAGGCACTTGAACACATATCAAAGAGTGAAAACTCCCGCTTTACTGTCAAATTATGATGGAGAAAAGGCAAAAAGTTGGAGTAGTAAGCTTTTATTTGCAAAACAACAAATAAAGTGCACACCTTCTAGAGGCAATGCAATACTGGGTCGATGAATGGAGCGGATGGAGCAGGCCCTATTGCCGACTCCCTGTTATAAAAAATCCGCTTAATATGACATATCAGATATTAAATTGACATCAGGGTGCGTAGCACCTGAAGGCCGAGGGCTGAAAACCCCACCTAATCGTTCAGCTCCACCCACCTCCATAGCCAAGCCTGTGAATATCGTTGTAGAGCACACAAAGACAAAGAAACCTGAAGAAAAGTTTAAAAAAAAAAAAAAAAAAAAAAAAAAAA
>NW_021630068.1:0-17500 GCF_900700375.1 Denticeps clupeoides | reverse complement strand
TTTTGAGTGCACAAACATTGCACACATCAAGGTTAAACCGCAAAGTTGGGCTGAACAGCAAAGCCTGTCTTTCTAAATAATCTTTTGACATTTGGACCCATTAAAATCAATATGATAAAGATTCTCATTCTGAATAGTTTATGACCAAGAATTTATCAATTTATCATATTTCTCATTTAAACAATTGTTAAAAAGATGTGTTAGGGAGTCTATTAATTTTCCCTGATGAATAATATAGCACCATGCTTTTAATGAATGTACTTAGTCTATAGGTGTGCTAGAGATTTACTGCCATTTAACGGTCACCTCCTGAGTTAATACTTGATGCGTATTTGGCTGCAGGCAGAGTAATGAATCTTTTTGGATGAGGACAGTGTGGTATTTTGTGCACAGGCTATTGTCCTTGTGTTTTTTATAGGACATTAGATTTATCACACTTGTGGCCTCATACTTGGCTACTGACCTTTTTAATGTTTTACACAAACCACATTTTGTTGGTTTTCTTCAATATGTAAGAACCCGGACTCAGAAACAAGTGTATTGAATTTGGAACCATGTGACATCCTGCCCGTAGCAGGAGAGGTTCCACCAGATGTTATCTAAAGGGGATAAAAACGAAGGAATGTGACTGTCTGCAGATGTGCAGAGCCCCTCTGTACCGCACCGGGTCCTCACTTCACTTTACTTTAGACTGGACGAAATGGAAGATGCTTTCATCAGCTGATCATGTTCACAGTGGCTAAGATTAGAAATATATAAAATCAAGGAATCAGCAATCTCTGGTTAGAGAAGGTCTACCATCCACGATATACGTTCATTTCTATCTACAACTGAACCTGTACTGTGTGAGACAGTAAGTAAGGAAACGAGCCATGAAATGGGTCAAATGTGTGGCTTGCTAAATTGTACATTGGCACACAGCGGTCCAAGTCTATGGCAGAAATGTTATTTTTCAGGACATGTGCAAGGCGTGGCTTAACTAAGTGTCAAATCTATAGCCCTTTAAACCAATACGTCTGCCCGAGATTAAGTAGTTAAGACGTTAATGCCCACGCTAAATTTCATTGTAGAACTATTTTATGTTCCGTTATCACCTAGCAGAACAACAGTGGCCACGCACAGATGCTATTCATAGCCGGCCCAGCCGCGGGAAGACTGGGACCGGACCAAATTGGTTCTGCAGCGTCAGTTGCAGGACATTTGTAAGCACATTTGTATGAATGGACGGCCAGATAGCTAGTCTCAAAGCTTGTTGGACAGCGCCTTGTGTCAGTCAACACAACGGGAAAAGAGTTTTAAACTATGGCCCAGTTTAGCCGCATGGTGGTGGCTCACTTCAAGCAATGACTTCATTTGCTTATACGAAGGACATTTACTTTGAAGCTAACCCATGACCCATGAGTTTAACTTTTCATTGAAAGCCAGGCTTTAAAAATGTGAAGTATCAGTTTTAAGAAAGCTAGGTTGGCTTGGTTCTGTGCTTAAACAGCATTTCCAGTGACATTTCCATCATATATCTATTTTAAACATGCATGTTGGCCAATTTTGTGTTGGTTAGCATATCCTAGGTGTACACAGGTAAAGTTGCAGAAGTTAAATATGCCAAGAAGAGTTCCGAGCTGCTTTGCCGTTGTGAAGGATTAGTAATAGGGATCTTGCATTGGCACTGAAATCTTTGTTCCATTCCAGGTTCTCGCTCACTCTGGACTGGGGTCTCCAGAGAAATACCTGTGCTAGTCACTGATTGGCCAGACTCAGGCCCGTGGTTTCCCCGCAGCGAGTACCAACATGGCTTATGCTCCACTCCTGAACTCTAATAGCGGCTTCAGGGCAGGTCAGTGTCTCTTGGCCCGCTGGGCATTCTGGGTACATGAGGCGCAGCAGGCCGTCTTGTAGTAGGAATACACACACAGCCGAGCCTGCACCACCATCAGGCAGTTATGGCGCTTGTCCTTACAATTCTCATCTAGGAAATAATGGGAAAAGATAAGCAAGGGGAACTCAGGGACAGCGAATCAACCAAACACACACAGTCCCACCTCCAGCGTGGGGGCTGCAGGGTATTGTGTTGCAGATCTGCTCCTGCTCCGGTTTGGTTGCCACGTCGCACTCTGAGCTGTGTTGTTTGTCTGCTGTGAGACACCGTACTTCTCTGGCCTGCACACCATTCCCACACGAGCGAGAACACTGCAGAAGGAGTAGAAGCATTAGTGACAGTTGAATGAAGGCGAATATTTGACAGTGTTGGAGCTGGAAGACCTCTCACCGCGCTCCACTCGGTGGTGAACCACCGCGGCTGGCAGGGCTCCAGCTGGCAGGTCTGGACGGGGGACGGCTTCTCCAGGTGCGCGCACCCTCTGGCCGGCGTCACGGTGAACTCGGTGCCTAGTTTCTGCACGCAGATGACCTCCCTGCGCTGGCTTCCACCGCCACACGGGGCACTGCACTGCAAGAGGGGAAGAAGTTCCAAAACCCGGAGTCTTTCTCGAAAGAGGAGGCCGCGCCCGGCGCTCACCTGTCCCCAGGGTCCTGAGTACCACGTGGCTGTGGGCGCACACGGGCCCGCGTTGCAGGCCTTCATGTCAGCAGGCCTGTCCCCGCTGCAGTCCCCGCCCCCTTCGCCCTCTCTGCCCCGGCCCCGCGTCAGACACGCCACGTCTCGGCGCTGGACCCCGGGACCACAGTCTGCTGAGCACTGACAGAACAAGCGAGGGTTCATCAGAAGGTTGAATGGCGAGGAGTCCAGGGGAACTCTTCTCTTCAGCGTACTCACCGAGCTCGTCCAGTCACCGAAGTACCAGTTGGTCACACAAGGTCCCATGTGGCAGTCTTCAGTCCCGGCCGGGCGGAGCCTGGCATTGCACTCGCCGTCATTCACTACGTTTCCCTGGTCTCCGACGCAGCGGACGTTGCGGGTCCTCTTCCCCGCGCCACAGTCCACTGAGCACTAAAAGAACACAGGACACGCCATTCATGGCAGCAACGTTCATTAGTTTCCGCTTCAGAACTGAACTCAGTCATCCCTGAGCATCCCAGTCATGCTCATATGTTCCCAGGAAGCGAACATTGCTGTTCCCTTTTTAAACCGGCTTCTTTCATCCAATTAAATGACAGAATATATTTTCTTTAACAAATTGTACATTTAGGACATGTTTAGATTTTTGTACGGTGCGAAAACATTTTCATCACTGTTTTTGATGCTATAATCTGTTCTTAAGATCTTCTCGTTTGAAGGTCTGAACATTTTCTTTTCATTTTATTGAATCGTCTGTAATTGAATTGCCTTCGGATTTGTCTCCCTTATGCCAGAACTTTGAGGAAGTGACTCTTGTCCTCTTTGAAAAAGTTTTAATAGCTCTGCTCTGTGTGGTTAAAGCAACTTGAGACAAACTGATTCTTATCTATTCTATGCCCTTCATGCCAGATGTAGATACATAAATCTAAATCTAATGTAAATGCAACGCCATGCACATACATTACACCCCCGCATACACACTGCCGACACTCACCAAGCTCCAGTCGGTGCTGACCTCCCAGCGGGAGCAGACGCTGAGCTGGCAAGGCTGGGAGGCGCTGGGCCGGGGCAGGCCTTCACAGCGCTGAGGGTGGACCATGGTGGAGCGGCTCCCAAAACTCTGCCTGCAGTGCAACTGTCTCTGCTGCACCCCCTGACCACACGTCACACTGCACTCTGACCAAGGCCCGGGCTCCCAGCTGCACGCACGTACACACACACACACACACACACAATCAGCGTGCTGAAGACTGGAGGTAGAGTATACTTGTACAGAAAGAGCTGCTAAAATAATCTTGTCATGATCCGGTCCGGCAGGGGTAACTCCGGGTCCGGAGTTTCATGTTCGTCCTGTCTAATGTTCCCTGATTGTTATCACCTGTGTATCATGGTATAAAACTATCCTGTTTGTGTCTGTTCGTGTCCATCGGGTCATTGTCTGGTGATGTTCCCTGGTCCTGTCAGCTACGTATTAAACCCGTCATGTGACATTGTGCGTATGCGTCCTGCTTCCTCGACAAATCTGCATCATGAAATAACGTGTAAATATGTACTTCCTGTTTGGGGTCTGACCTATGACACAGATGGGACATTTATCCAGGCCAGAGGCGATCCCTGCACATAGATGGAGACTGGAGAGGTGCTCTAACGTGGAGGCACCACAATTGTGGTGTTTCTGCGATGCGGTTTTTCTTGTCTGAAGGGGGTTTTAGTTTTAAAATTTTAATTAATTCATTGCAAAATGTTCAAGTCATTTCTTTTGACATCCCTTGAACATGTTGTACCAAGCCAAATACACGCATTACTACACACACACTGACAGGACATAATTATACTGCCCGGATTTCCCCGAGTGGTTCCAGCATAGGGCTGGGGTTAAATTTAATTGAATCCTGTTCCAACGTATGTGGCAGCACTCCGGTCCAGATATTCCCCTGAATGGCTTCAGGCATGTTGAGTTTATATAAAGCAGCTGACAAAAATGTGTCACATCCATCAAAAGGGTTGAGTCCCAGCTGTCCCCTTCCTAGCCACCAAAGAATTAGCTCTTCCTTGTCTTGCAAGATTATCATCTGCATCACCGCTGCCATTAATAGAACGGTCCTGAAGTGTCCCGAGGGAATGAGCAGATCGCTGGAGACATGGCATGTGCCATCGCTTCTGGACTGTTGCATCAGATCATTTGCTAAAGGTAACCCTGCCTGGAGCGACGTTCGAGTAATCTGTCCTGTCATCCTGTCTTATTTACAGTTGTGACGTCCCATCTGTTTTAATATCTTGCTCAAAGCCTGGCGCTGACAATTTCTCCGGGTCATATTTATGAAAAGTAAAAAAAACCATAGTAGATACATTGTGAAATATGTCAACAAATCCAAACACACACTCACAATGCTGGGCAGGGCTGTGTGTTGCAAGGCTCCTCCTCTGGGAGGGGCCTGGTTGCTGAGTCACAGCTTCGGTCATGCACTTCCTGTTCTGTGTGGCGGTTCACACACACTATCAGCCTCTGCTGGGACCCTACAGATGCAGTTACACAAAGCAGTACACACAATTATTTCATATATTTCTGCAGATGTGTTGTAAAAATATTTCCTCCATCCAAAGAGTATCTTATCATATCTTTGGGATGCAATTTTGGTTTAAACCGCTGAGGCTGCGGTGCACTTTTCTCCCAACAGGGGGAGGCAGAGCATAGAAGTGAGAAATGAGCAGCGAGTTCCTCACCTTTGCCACAGGAAGCAGTGCACTCTGTAAGGCCACCCTGTCGCCACGCAAACGGTGACTGGCTGTCCAGTGGGATATCAGTGCGTGGAGGAATTCGGGCGTTCCGATTGGGTGCAGAGCCTCGTGGGCGAGACCACCTGTCAGAAGTGGAAGAGGAAGAGAAGGGGGAGGCGGGAAAGGTGGCAGATGAGGATGAAACCGAAATGGGTGGAGCAGGAATGGGATCTTCAGATGCAGCTGAAGGAGAACCTGGAACAAAAACAAGAGAAAAACGATTTATTGAGGTGAAATTCCACTTTTCGGCCACATGCATGTGTCAAAATAGAATGCGCTGAGAGCCCAACACAGCAAAGTAAAGCAGACATTTTTACATTACACTTCATGAATATTCCATTTATTCTGGGCGAGGTGCGCCACTCACCGCTTCCTCGGACAGTCTGCTCTCCCTCGCTCCTCTTCTCCACCGGGACGTAGTACTCGTAGTCGATCCCCGGGTTGTCTCTGTGGTAAATTATCTGCAGATGCGTAAAGAGCGTGGGAGACAACAGAAGCTCAGAATGAGACAGGGGCCGAGGGAGAGACGGAGCCATGGTCCATGTGATCATTATTAGAGGGAAATTCTCTCCGTATTCCGACACTGTGCAATAATGGACGAGTTATTAAGCTGCGCTCTTTTTTTAAAATGTCTCTAAAGCAACAGCAGCAACGTGTGACGTGACTGATTCATGGAAGAACACATTTTGAAAGAGATTCAGCCTCCGTCTTCAAACTACTCTGACTTTTAACAGGCCGAGGACAACAAAACCTAATACTGAATAACAGACTGCAAAAGTAAGTGCTGCTTCGTTCCCTTCCCCAGACAGGGATAACCAGTGACACGGTGCTGATGAATGGGCAGTGGTGTTGCCGGTTCGAATCCCAAAGCGCCAAGGTGCCACCGAGCAAAGTTCCGTCCCCATGGGGACTTCACAATGACAATCCCTTAACTGGGGCAGTGGTGGCCTAGCGGTTAAGGAAGCGGCCCCATAATTAGAGGGTTGCCGGTTTGAATCCCGATCCGCCAAGGTGCCACTGAGCAAAGCACCGTCCCCACACACTGTCCCACACACTGCTCACTCAGGGTGATGATGGGTTAAATGCAGAGGACACATTTCACTGTGTGCACCGTGTGCTGTGCTGCTGTGTTTCACATGAGACAATCACTTCACTTCACTTTCACGTGATTTGTCTACAGACTCACATAGAGCTGCAGTACTGTGGTGGTGGGGCCCGGCGCAGCCAGGGCCTCCCCCTTGTCCTCCCCCTGGCCCTCGTGCCCTGATCTGGGCCTGGTGTAGAGGAACGTGGTTCCCCCAGCCGGGTACCGTCCTGGAGGGTCTACTGCCCAGCGGCCGTTCACCACCGACTGGCCTGTCCCACTGCGGAGGGCTGTGGGGGGAGGAGAAAGCGCCAGGGTTAAAGAGGGAAAGTTCAGCAGGGGATTATGGGAAAGGTTTAAATGGCACAGTGTGAGAGGAAGGGAGGGCACAGAAATGGAAGGATAATAATTTACTGTTAAGATTTATCTTTAGGCAGCACAGACATGACGTCCAAGTCAAGGACACAGAGGGCGGACACATAAAGTACAGTCAGACACGCAGGAAGACACTCGAACACAAACAGAGACGCACATAAAAACAGTTTATAGTCACATTTACAGACCCACGTCTTACACACGACCTTAAATATATACATGAGCACCAACTAGATCTAAACACACGTACACATGCAGACACAAACAGTTCACTTTCCAATCCAAACACAGCTCCAAACAGCCTGTATTAACCACAGTGTCATTTCATATCATTTCATATCATCTCTCCGGTCTCTGTGTAATGACGAAGAAGCGGGCAGCAGGCATGTCCTACTGTCTCTGTCTGGGGACTGCTGAACTACACACACACACACTCACCCAGGTAGTTGGGACTGGCCCGTCGCTCTGTGATGTTAATGGCAGTGGCCCCAGGCGGAATGTCGACGATCCGGTGGTAGCCAAGCGGAACGCTGGAATTCCGGAAACTTCCGGTGATCCTTTGACAGGAGGCGTCCCGACCCCCACACACTCCACAGCGGTCCCTCACCAGCCCAGAGCCCAACACGCCATCACACCCCTCACTCTGTGTGTAAGGGGGAGAAAGCCGTTTTTATTAGCCCTGCTCATCCGGGTCAGGGGTCAGGGGTCAGGGGTCGGGGGTCGGGGAAGCTGGAAGCTGGGTCCAACGCAGGACAATCAAACACAAAGACAGACCGGGCTGTGTTCTGCGGCATCACTTCACGCCATCCATGTTTGCTTTTTGAAGGGCACCAGACTTGCGTTACGGTTCCGGGGTAACGAGCCGATTGGCGGAGACTCACCAGGCAGCGGCCGGCCACGCACACGTCTCCGGCGGTCCTGTCCACGCACGGCGTGCCGTCCTTCACTCTCTCCGCCTGGCGCACGTAGAAGCGGAACCCCGCCGGCCTGCAGGTCAGCTCGCACTGCTGTTCCAGGCCCACTAACGCACAGCGAGAAAAGAGAAGAATAGTAAGTAAAGTGAAGTGAAGTGATTGTCACATGTGATACACGGCAGCACAGCACACGGTGCACACAGTGAAATTTGTCCTCTGTATTTAACCATCACGCTGAGTGAGCAGTGGGCGGCCATGACAGGCGCCCGGGGAGCAGTGTGTGGGGACGGTGCTTTGCTCAGTGGCACCTCAGTGGCGGATCGGGATTCGAACCGGCAACCTTCTGATTATGGGGCCACTTCCTTAACCGCTAGGCCACCGCTGCCCCCATCACTACAGAGTGATGCAGCCTCATTACACCATGTTCGCTCTGGAAGTGAGAGATTAAGTGTGCGAGAGAGTGCAGGAAGCTGCAGCGTGTGTGTAAGTGTGTGTAAGTGTGTGTAAGTGTGATAATGTGTATC
Organism: Denticeps clupeoides; assembly: GCF_900700375.1. Lineage (NCBI taxonomy): Eukaryota > Metazoa > Chordata > Actinopteri > Clupeiformes > Denticipitidae > Denticeps > Denticeps clupeoides. Next base: position 9,310 of record NW_021630068.1, on the reverse strand, counting down.
GTGACCATTGTGGGAGGAGGAGAGACAGCTCGGGAGATGATAGTTCGATGGACAAACGGGAGATAAGATCGGCGAGGAAGAGGGATGGTGGGTGAGACTTGAGTTACCCCTTTGTTAAGCCCCGTGTTTGAAGTGGATGAAAGGATTCAGGCCTCATTCTCAGCGGCGGCCATTTTGTTTTGATCGTTTATGAAAGAGGTTCTTTCTCCAAACTCCTGCTCCTACACGGTAAGCCTTGGTCACAAGAGAGAGACCTCCAAGTGAACTCACTTTTTTCATAACAGAACAAGTCTTTCCCTCTCGGATATCCGAGGTTCGGTTCCAATTAGAAGCATTTAACAACGTGTCGCACCGCTCGGCCCCGAGTCTTGGTGGAATCTTGATGGAAGCTTTCGTATACAGCTGTAGCACACAAAACGCTTTCATCTAATATGCTGGAAAAGAGGGGATGGGACATTTCTCTCCTGTATTTCATGGCCCATACGTGATCCAGTGTGTGGGAGGACTGATGTTCCATGCGTAACCCTTTCCTGTTCCAGCTTATCTGCATATTCCATACCTGGCCTAGAATTCCAAAATGAGGCGGCGGAGCACCTTCAGCTTTATAGGATGCATTGACAATGGCACTATTTCAATAAACCACGCACCATTTATTACATTGTGCTCAGAGACTGTGTTTAGGATGGCAGAGTCGAGCCGCTGTGCGGGGTTTAGGTTGGGTCCATGTGTCTGATGCTTCTTCTGGGGACACAGTAATACAAGCTGGTTTAAAGTAACCAACTAGTTTCAATAAACACTTTTTTTCCTCTTCTTCCGCACCTCTGGATGGATTTTTAAGTGAAGTGGTAGTCACTTGTGATACATCAGCACAGCACACGGTGCACACAGTGAAATGTGTCCTCTGTATTTAACCATCACCCTGAGTGAGCAGTGGGCAGCCATGACAGGCGCCCGGGGAGCAGTGTGTGGGGACGGTGCTTTGCTCAGTGGCACCTCAGTGGCGCCTTGGCGGATCGGGATTCGAACCGGCAACCTTCTGATTACGAGGGCCACTTCCTTAACTGCTATGCCACCACTGCCCCTGGATGGCGCCCTTAGCATTCGCCCATATTGCCCATGGCACAGGCCGGCCCGGATTTTTGGACACAGTAAACATTCCGGTTGTTTGTCATATATATATTGATTTATTATATTGATTTATTGTGCGTGCTCTTGTTTGGTGCTTCAGACCAACCCTGGTCAGCCTGATATGGCTGTTAAAGGACTGTTAAGGACTTCTTTGATGTATAAATCACAAATGATGTCCCCATTCCTAGCAAATGAGGATTGTAATGATGCCACCTGAGCCCAGTTCTACCCACAGGCACAAGAGAAACCCCCCAAAAACCCCAAAAAGCGTTAAACAGCCTCCACACGTCTCTGTAGTCAGCATCTCTCCCTCCCTCTCACTCTCCTTCCCCCTGGGGCTGTCGCACAGCTCAGCGCTCCGCTAATCGCTCCACTCGTCTCATTCTAACCGGCACAGCTGACACGGACAAAAGAGCAAGGGACCCGGCGAGATGGACATATTTCCCACCCCTCCCCCGCCTCCCTCGCTCTCCAGCGCTCTGTCACAGTTATCTTTGAGAGATTAGGGTGGACACAGTGACAGACCGGGAGAGGGGGGGGGGGGGGCGCGAAGTGAGAGAGGGAGACAGGGACGAACGAGGGCGAGAGAGAGAGAGAGAGAGAGAGAGAGGCAGAAAGATGATACATATTTGTATGGACCCATTTTTTTCTTCTCAGTCAGTGCGGCCCCTGTATGTCTTTAGCGGGCCCATCATCACCATCATCATCCTCCCTCGCTCTCTCCCACTCCATCCCATGTTGAGATTAGTGCTCAGACAGTGGAATATATTTAGTCTAAATATACTTCCCCACTATCTCAGTCTCTAAACAAACTCCAGTACAGGGAGGGAGAGAGCGGGACAGGAAGGACGAGTGCAGAGAGTGAAGAACAGCAGGAGTTGGTATGTGAACCACCAACAGTGAGGAATGTGCAAAATAACCTATTGTTATTGAGTCCTATTGTACTGTACATGGAATTACACATAAAAAACACATTTATAATATGTGACTATTTTCTGTGATTCTTTGTTCTTGTTCAACAACCTTTGCGTAAATAGTCCATAAAGTACGTCAGCAGCACGTAAACAGCAGCGCTTTACGGTTTTAAAAGAGCAAGACAGAGAGAGAAGTAAACCACACACACACACACACACACACACCTGTACACACACTTGGGGTGGTAACCTGAAACAATCACCATGGCAACCAACAAAAGAGCTCAATAAAAACCAGGAGAGTAAATAACCACTGAACACAATAATGAGCCTGACTGACTTACAATAAATTCACAGTTTTCCATGAACTGATATTTCATAATTCATGGAATAAGACATTAATTGATAGTACTTTACTTTGCTTTACTCTGCAGATGCTTTTATCCAAAGTGACTTAGAAGAGGACGACACCAGCAACTCTCGTTTAATTTCTATAGATTTTAAGTTTACAAAACTAAGAGCCCTGATAAAATAAAAAGTGAAGTGATTGTCACATGTGATACACAGCAGCACAGCACACGGTGCACACAGTGAAATTTGTCCTCTGCATGTAACCCATACTCTATAAGGCCGAACTTGTCAGGATTAGAACACGCTGGGGAAATGTTAAGTGCCAGACGATGAACTTTTTTTGTGTGTGTGTGTGTGTGTGTGTGTTGGATTCATCTGAAATACTTTTTAAACAAGTGGGATTTCAGCTGCTTCTTAAAGGTGCTGGTAGTCTCAGCTAGTCGAATGGAGCAGGACAAGTTGTCCCACCAGCCAGGGACAACTAAGGAGAACAGAGTTGATTGGGACCGGAGACCCCGTGAAGAGGGAATTCTTACTCTCGTTTCATTTGCAGATCTGAGTGGGCGGTTAACAAGAAGCGAGATGATTTGAATTGAGAGGTTTTGCTGAGGGGAGTTGTTACCTGGAAAGATCTCAGCTTCTGAGATAGTTTGAATGGATCCTCATGCAACATTTGATTGGTTCTTCTGAGCTGCAGCGCTATTACGGAAACATCCAGAGATGCGTTTGTTCTGTGTTTCAGTTGAAGCAGAAGCTGAAATCTGCAGACCAAACACATCAGAAGGTTTCCAGCTAGTTCAGCTTTCTTGGTCTAATGGATAAACCGCACAGTATTTAGCTGAAGGTTCGAATGCAGGTGGCAGGGGTGGTAGGATGGTAGTTGCCTAGTGGTAACACACTCGCCTATGAACCAGAAGACCCAGGTTCAAACCCCACTTACTACCATCGTGTCCCTGAGCAAGACACTTAACCCTGAGTGTCTCCAGGGGGGGACTGTCCCTGTAACTTCTGATTGTAAGTCGCTCTGGATAAAGGCGTCTGGTAAATGCTGTAAATGTAAAAGGTGTGTGGGCCTTCACTGGTCTCACGATTACGATTATCGTGTCAGTGATTAAATTTGACGTCTTTATGCATCCCAGCCATTTTTCTACATCTCCTGAGACCATGTCAGTAAGATGAGACTTCAGGTCTCGTTCACGCAGGCGCTTTTCTGGCGTCAGGTGAGCTTGGACTGGACACCGACCTCATTGGAGCAAAATCAAAGTGTCCACATGGGCGTTCGCTCGGCTGTTTGCTCGACTGTTCGCTCGGCTGTTTGTTCGGCTGTTCGCTCGGCTGTTCGCTCGGCTGTTCGCTCGGCTGTTCGCTCGGCTGTTCGCTCGGCTGTTCGCTCGGCTGTTCGCTCGGCTGTTCGTCCGGCTGTTCGCTCGACTGTTCGCTCGGCTGTTCGCTCGGATGGCGTCAAATAATCGCTGCATGCGACCTTTTCTCGGCCGAAATCACAAGTGTGAAAAACGTGGAGTGAACGCGGTGATGAAACGGCGCTATCAAGCTCAGCAGGAAGGTGTTCAGTGTTCAGAAAGTGTTTAATTCCGAACGTCCACGTGGACGAGGCCGAACGTCCATCGCGCGATGCATCGATTACGAGATCGATTTCAACACCGCCTCTCTTTTCAGCGTGAAGCACAGCGACTCTGTTCTTCGCTCTGTAATCCGCGATAACTGGGACAAATTCTGATGATATCATTCCACAGCTGCGTCCCTCTCCTCCCTCATTCGTCCTCTCACTCCCTAAATCCCCCTGTTTATAAAAGTCTCCAGTCTCTCTCTCTCTCTCTCAGCTGTGGCCAACATGTCCTGACTTTCTCACCGTACCCACCTCTCTCTCACATTTCCCCCGCTTTCTGCCCTCTTCACTGCCTGTCCTCATGTCCCCAACGTCACCTTTCCTCTCTCTCCTACCCTTTTAACAGTTTCCTCAGCTGTTTGTTCCGCTCTCTCGTGTTACCGCCTCTCTTCCCTGACTCTGCTTCTCCTTTTCCCGAGTCCCTCGCTACGTCTCTCCTCCGTTGGAGTCCTGCTCTCCTTCTCCTCTCTCTCTCTCTCTCTCTCTCTCCCGGTCTGCTGTTATCTAACTTGGTAAGAATCTCTGCTCGGTCGGGCGAGAGAAGGGTGGAGGGCTTTGGCAGAAGAATCAGAGGAACGAGGGATTTGGACAAATGAAGGGAAAAATGGCGGGAGGGGAATGTGGCGCGAGACCCGGGCCTAAATAAGCGGGCGATAAAAGAGGCAGAGGGATAATGTTCCTTTTTCAGCCATCCACGCCCCCCACCTCTATCTATCTATCTATCCATCCATCCATCCTTACACACACACACACACACACACACACACAATAAACACAGTTCACACAGCACACACACACACACACAAACGCCTATTCAAGCACACAAGTGCCCCCAAACACAAAGAAATGTCATAAACATTCACACACCCATTCCGACACACACATACTCGGAAAATACACCACACCCAGACACACACTCACACAAGCGCACACAAAACCTGATTCAGAAATGTGTGTTAGAAACATAAACACACACACACACACACCAGAAACCAATTCAAATGTAATGCCCAGACCACAAATGGCCCAAAACTGACCCCATCGCTCACCCCACCCCAAACAAACAGGTCTGTACACAAACACGAACACACAAAGCCACAATCCTACAGCGGGCTCTCCGCTTCCAAAATGAAATTCCATACGCAGTAACGGAATTCCCCGTCCCAAAAAATGTAAAGGCCACCCCCCACCCCACCCCACTCTAATCAGCACCCGGCACGGCTACACTAGAAAAAGCTCTTCTGGGTTTAATGTGGGGTTTTTTCTAATTCCAGTAGGAAAATGGGGTCATTTTTTACTTTCCTATAATGCTACTGGGGCTGCCCACTGCTCACCAAGCAGAGGACACATTTCGTTGTGTCACCGTGTGCTGTGCTGCAGGTTTACATCAATGTTAAAAAATGAGGGGTGACAGATCACTTCATTTTGGTTTCTGCTCTCGCTCTTTATACCATCAGAGTCCCGGAACACCCACATCTTTCCTGTCAGCGTTCATCTGTTCATGGTGACCCCTGTTGACCCCTGTCCCTTCTTTTCTATAAAGCCTGTTTTTCCACTTGTTGGGCTCCTTTGTGACTCAACTCATCTTCTCTTCCTCATTCCACTCAGTTCTCACCCAGAATCCACCCACCCGTCTCTCCACGACTTCCCTGTTTTCTTCCGCTCATTTCCCTCATCTTCCTCCCTTTCGGGGTTTAAATTATGACAGCCCCACCTTCTCCTGATCTCCTCTTCATTATCCCCCCCCCGTCTCTCTCATGCCCAGCATCCCGCCTCCTGTTGTTGTAGTGGTGAGTAATGGTCCTGCTTTGACCCCTGCGTCCCCCTGCGTCCCCCTGCGTCTCACCTTCGGTGAAGGGCTCCCAGTCGTACAGGCGACCCATGAACTCCTGAGCGTTGAAGGCTGAGCACTGCTCTGTCCTGGGGTCCGCAGCTGTGCCGGGACATGGCTGGACCGAGAGGGAGGGAGAGAGAGAGAGAGAGAGAGAGAGAGAGGGGTTATGCTGATGCTCCATCTGACATATGGAATTAATAAAGGAGCTGGAATCCGGGCATAAACACACATAAATCCGTCCGAGCTCAGTGGAAACGATCAGACACAGAAGCAGGCCGACATGTAGACAAAGCAAAGAAAGAAATCGTGTTCTGGGCAGGTGCTGCGGTGTGTGTGTTTATTTAATATGAGAAAAACAGGAATAACACACACACACACACATCTCTTTATAGTCTGTCCTTAGGCACTCAGCTCAGTTCCAGAATGTGCTTTCCTAATGGGACCACTATCAGGGGAGGGCAGACACACACTCACACACACACACACACACACACACACAGAACGTATTTACTCAATCAGGTCTCATTACTGGGGGGTCAAAGTCAGCAGACTCAGTGGGTGATCGTGGTCTAGAATTCTCTCTCCCACACACACACACACACACACATACTGCAGACACCATTTTCAGCATTATATCCCCCTGACAGTTTTCCTGTGTGTGTGTGTGTGTGTGTGTGCACTTGTTGTGAACTTTCAACAGCTAAGGCTGCCCTCTCTTCTGCTCTCATTCCTTCACTCTCTCTCTCTCTCTCTCTCTCTCTCGCACGCGCACACTCTCTCTCCAGCTGGCAAGTTTAAACACTCTTTACAGTTCTGCAAACACACACACACACACATGCAAATGCATATAAATAAATACCACAGTGGGCATTGTAATGCAAAGGAACTATAAAAAGAACACAAAATACAGGCCCCCCCCCCACCCCTCTCTCTCTCTCTCTCTCTCTCTCTCTCACACACACACACACACACCAGAAACGTGACAGAGATGTATTATGCTGATGTATTATGCGATGTGTGTGGGAGTGCCGGGTTGTGTCGGTGTGTGTTTGTGTCACCTGATACACTCTTTCACACAGAAATATGCATGAAATGCATGTGGTGACGAACACGCCCTGCGCTGGTGGGGTACAGGAGGGCGGAGAGTGGACCGGAGCGAGAGTGCGGGCGGAGAGGCGGAGTAACGGACAAGCTGCAACCACAGGGGACGGGTCGGGACGAGAGACAGGGCCAAACAGGAGGGATGGAGAACAAGCGGTGTCTTCTGGCCCGAGGCTCTGGAGCTTTCTGAGCTCTGCAAACACCGCCACAAGGGAAGGAGCGAGAGAATAAAAGCGAGAGGGACAAAGAAAGTCCAGCAGCCAGGGACCCGCTGACTGATTCGACGAAAGCAGCTCTGAACACACAGAATCAAATGCACGCCATATCATACGGAGTCCAAGACATTATCTTATCGGACCTGCTTCCACGCACACAAAGCCAAACACCTGGCCAGAGCCCAACCCAACCCCGACCCACTGAAGCCCCAACCCAACAGGCCTGATCTTCTTAATCATGTTAAAAATGTCCCTTTGTGAGATTATTTAACATTAATACTAGCTCCCCTAGCCTGTCTATGGCTAGAAATGGCAATAGGGGTAAAAAGTTCCAGCCCACCCCTAAAACATTATCTCCTCCGACCGTCATGGCTCCCAAAGCATTGCAGCTGCAGATTGGATGTAAGAATGAGCACAAATGTATTTTTCATTTCCATCATGTGAGACCCTGAAGAACCTGTGGGTTAATTTTATTTTAATATTATTCCTGTCTGCATTGTGGTTGGTGACATCATTTCCACGAATGGCCCCTCAAATTCTATGTGCCGCTTTCCTCCTGATTAGCATTTAAAGCTACAGACACCAAAACGGCTGAATTTTGGACAGAGGTCTCAGATGCGGTTTTAGGGGACCACTAAGACCTATAAAAAAATTCACGTCCGGGACCTTTAATAACACGAGAATTCATGCATTAATGCTGATGCATTAACATAAACGCCGGATTCCACGCCACAGACGGACCGCTGTGATTGGCTGAAAGGCAACGGCTCGGTGGCCTTGTTGACAATGGTGCTGCTTGGCAACAAAACTACCAGCTGGACCATCCGTGGAAATATTATTCACAACGCAAGAGTCCGGTTAGTAAAGTTCTTCGTATCACTACGGTAGCAACAGTCTGTAATAAGTATTAACAGTACTCAACCCTCTTCAACAACAAGAAAATTACAATTTAATCTAAATGTTCTTTAAAGAGGAAGCTGTTGAGCTGTCGTTTGAAGGTGCTCAGTGACTGAGCTGTTCTGACCTCGAGGGGAAGTTCATACCTCCAGGAAGACGTTCATCTAGACTCTTCTCCGTCTCGGCCCCTCGGTGGTGGAATGAACTTCCAGCTCAGTCACTGAGCACCTTCACACGGCAGCTCAAGACCTTCCTCTTTAGAGAATATTTAGATTAAATTGTAATGTTCTTGTTGTCGAGCTTTGTGTACAGAATCTACAACAGAGTGAATAAAAAGATTGTATTCATAGTCGGGGTCCTAGTGAACCGGAATTGATCTCTTCATCGATGGTAACTTGAAAGCACGTTGTAAGTCGCTCTGGATAAGAGCGTCTGCCAAATGCCGTAAATGTAAATTCTAGAATGTTCACATTTACGGCATTTATCAGACGCTCTTATCCAGAGCGACTTACAATCAGTAGTTACAGGGACAGTCCCCCCCTGGAGACACTCAGGGTTAAGTGTCCTGCTCAGGGACACGATGGTAGTAAGTGGGGTTTGAACCTGGGTCTTCTGGTTCGTAGGCGAGTATGTTACCCACTAGGATACTACCACCAGGAGTTACTGGGACAGTCCCCCCCTGGAGACACTCAGGGTTAAGTGTCTTGCTCAGGGACACGATGGTAGTAAGTGGGGTTTGAACCTGGGTCTTCTGGTTCGTAGGCGAGTGTGTTACCCTCTAGGCTACACATCATTAACGGCCAGCAGATCTTAATTAAGCAGCGACTGGAAAGAAAAAGAATCTGGAATTCCGTCACTACGGAATTCAGGGCCAGGCTACACGATTCAGACTCGTCACGGTGTCTGTCGTATCCGTCACAGCGCTCACGGTGACGTTACAAAAGGAACAAAACCGTAAATTCCTCCGGGGTTGCCCCCCGGGGACGCCGCTGATTCAGGACACATGTGAAGTGATTGACAGCCGCCAGGCCCCGCCCATCACAGCCGGGCTGGCTGGCTGGCCCGCCTCCACCACAAATAAATTCCAGTTGCAAACTAAGGAAGAACAGATCCTCACTACTCTAAAGAGTAAATCTGACGGTTATGAGCAGCGCTTTGAGCGTTTCGTCTGTTTATAAGCTCTGGTATAAATTTGCTAAGTTTGTCTAATAATCCTGCATCATTACATCAACAACCAGACATA
>NW_021630067.1:0-21611 GCF_900700375.1 Denticeps clupeoides | reverse complement strand
TTTCTCCATCATAATTTGACAGTAAAGCGGGAGTTTTCACTCATTTGATATGTTGTTCAAGCCCCTTTGGTTTAAAGTTCAAGATTTCAAGCAGAGTTTGTGTACGGACAAACCAGCTGAAGAATGCCCAATCTTGTCTGATCTCAGAAGCTAAGAAGGCTTGGGCCTGGTTATTACTGTGGATGGGAGACTTACCTGGGAATACCAGGTGCTTTATCTATTGAAAAACTTTTAAAATGAAAGTATTTACATGGCTTTGTTAGCTTTTTTTGCCTTTTCTCCATCATAATTGACAGTAAAGCGGGAGTTTTCGCACTTTGTAATGTTTTCAAAGCCCTTTTGTTTAAAGTCCAAGATTTTCAAGCAGATGTTTGCTTACGGACATGCAGCTTCAAGATTGCCCAATCTTGTCTGATCTCAGAAGCTAAGAAGGCTTGGGCCTGGTTACTACTTGGATGGGAGACTACGTGGGAATGCCAGGTGCTGTAAGCTTTAACTATTGTAAACTTTTAAAATGAAAGTATTTACATCACTTTGTTAACTTTTTTTAAAGTAAGTTATGGAGTATTTTCTTTCTTTGATATGTTTTCCCGCCTTTTTTCTTTTTTTTTTTTTTTTTTTTTTTTTTAACACTTCTCTTCAGGTTTCTTTTTCTGTGCGTGCTCTACAACGATCATTCACAGCCTTGGCTATGGAGTGGGGTGGAGCTGAATCGATTAGGTTGGGTTTTCCAGCCCTCGGCCTTAAGGTGCTACGCACCCTGATGTCAGTTTAATATCTGATACGTCATATTAAGCGGACTTTTTAGAACAGGGAGTCGGCAATAGGGCCTGCTCCATCCGCTCCATTCATCGACCCAGTATTGCATTGCCTCTAGAAGGTGTGCACTTTATTTGTTGTATTGCAAATAAAAGCTTACCATTCCAACTTTTTGCCTTTTCTCCATGATAATTTGACAGTAAAGCGGGAGTTTTCACTCTTTGATATGTTTTCAAGCCCCTTTGGCTTAAAGTTCAAGATTTTCAAGCAGAGTTTGTGTACAGACAAACCAGCTGAAGAATGCCCAATCTTGTCTGATCTCAGAAGCTAAGAAGGCTTGGGCCTGGTTAGTACTTGGATGGGAGACTACCTGGGAATACCAGGTGCTGTAAGCTTTAAACTATTGAAAAACTTTTAAAATGAAAGTATTTACATGGCTTTGTTAGCTTTTTTTGCCTTTTCTCCATCATAATTTGACAGTAAAGCGGGAGTTTTCACTCTTTGATATGTGTTCAAGCCCCTTTGGTTTAAAGTTCAAGATTTTCAAGCAGAGTTTGTGTATGGACAAACCAGCTGAAGAATGCCCAATCTTGTCTGATCTCAGAAGCTAAGAAGGCTTGGGCCTGGTTAGTACTTGGATGGGAGACTACCTGGGAATACCAGGTGCTTTAACTATTGAAAAACTTTTAAAATGAAAGTATTTACAAGGCTTTGTTAGCTTTTTTTGCCTTTTCTCCATCATAATTTGACAGTAAAGCGGGAGTTTTCGCACTTTGTAATGTTTTCAAAGCCCTTTTGTTTAAAGTCCAAGATTTTCAATCAGAGTTTGCTTACGGACATGCCAGCTCAAGATTGCCCAATCTTGTTTGATCTCAGAAGCAAAGAAGGCTTGGGCCTGGTTACTACTTGGATGGGAGACTACGTGGGAATGCCGGGTGCTGTAAGCTTTAACTATTGTAAAACTTTTAAAATGAAAGTATTTACATCACTTTGTTAACTTTTTTTAAAGTAAGTTATGGAGTATTTTCTTTCTTTGATATGTTTTCCCGCCTTTTTTCTTTTTTTTTTTTTTTTAAACTTCTCTTCAGGGGTCTTTTTCTGTGCGTGCTCTACAACGATCATTCACAGGCTTGGCTATGGAGTGGGGTGGAGCTGAATCGATTAGGTGGGGTTTTCCAGCCCTCGGCCTTAAGGTGCTACGCACCCTGATGTCAGTTTAATATCTGATACGTCATATTAAGCGGACTTTTTAGAACAGGGAGTCGGCAATAGGGCCTGCTCCATCCGCTCCATTCATCGACCCAGTATTGCATTGCCTCTAGAAGGTGTGCACTTTATTTGTTGTATTGCAAATAAAAGCTTACCATTCCAACTTTTTGCCTTTTCTCCATGATAATTTGACAGTAAAGCGGAAGTTTTCACTCTTTGATATGTTTTCAAGCCCCTTTGGCTTAAAGTTCAAGATTTTCAAGCAGAGTTTGTGTACAGACAAACCAGCTGAAGAATGCCCAATCTTGTCTGATCTCAGAAGCTAAGAAGGCTTGGGCCTGGTTAGTACTTGGATGGGAGACTACCTGGGAATACCAGGTGCTTTAACTATTGAAAAACTTTTAAAATGAAAGTATTTACATGGCTTTGTTAGCTTTTTTTGCCTTTTCTCCATCATAATTTGACAGTAAAGCGGGAGTTTTCGCACTTTGTAATGTTTTCAAAGCCCTTTTGTTTAAAGTCCAAGATTTTCAATCAGAGTTTGCTTACGGACATGCCAGCTCAAGATTGCCCAATCTTGTTTGATCTCAGAAGCAAAGAAGGCTTGGGCCTGGTTACTACTTGGATGGGAGACTACGTGGGAATGCCGGGTGCTGTAAGCTTTAACTATTGTAAAACTTTTAAAATGAAAGTATTTACATCACTTTGTTAACTTTTTTTTAAAGTAAGTTATGGAGTATTTTCTTTCTTTGATATGTTTTCCTGCCTTTTTTCTTTTTTTTTTTTTTTTAAACTTCTCTTCAGGGGTCTTTTTCTGTGCGTGCTCTACAACGAACATTCACAGGCTTGGCTATGGAGTGGGGTGGAGCTGAATCGATTAGGTGGGGTTTTCCAGCCCTCGGCCTTAAGGTGCTACGCACCTTTTTTTTTTTTTTTTCTTTTTTTTTTTTTTTTTTTTTTTTTTTAAACTTCTCTTCAGGTTTCTTTTTCTGTGCGTGCTCTACAACGATCATTCACAGCCTTGGCTATGGAGTGGGGTGGAGCTGAATCGATTAGGTTGGGTTTTCCAGCCCTCGGCCTTAAGGTGCTACGCACCCTGATGTCAGATTAATATCTGATACGTCATATTAAGCGGACTTTTTAGAACAGGGAGTCGGCAATAGGGCCTGCTCCATCCGCTCCATTCATCGACCCAGTATTGCATTGCCTCTAGAAGGTGTGCACTTTATTTGTTGTATTGCAAATAAAAGCTTACCATTCCAACTTTTTGCCTTTTCTCCATGATAATTTGACAGTAAAGCGGAAGTTTTCACTCTTTGATATGTTTTCAAGCCCCTTTGGCTTAAAGTTCAAGATTTTCAAGCAGAGTTTGTGTACAGACAAACCAGCTGAAGAATGCCCAATCTTGTCTGATCTCAGAAGCTAAGAAGGCTTGGGCCTGGTTAGTACTTGGATGGGAGACTACCTGGGAATACCAGGTGCTTTAACTATTGAAAAACTTTTAAAATGAAAGTATTTACATGGCTTTGTTAGCTTTTTTTGCCTTTTCTCCATCATAATTTGACAGTAAAGCGGGAGTTTTCGCACTTTGTAATGTTTTCAAAGCCCTTTTGTTTAAAGTCCAAGATTTTCAAGCAGAGTTTGCTTACGGACATGCCAGCTCAAGATTGCCCAATCTTGTTTGATCTCAGAAGCTAAGAAGGCTTGGGCCTGGTTACTACTTGGATGGGAGACTACGTGGGAATGCCAGGTGCTGTAAGCTTTAACTATTGTAAAACTTTTAAAATGAAAGTATTTACATCACTTTGTTAACTTTTTTTTAAAGTAAGTTATGGAGTATTTTCTTTCTTTGATATGTTTTCCCGCCTTTTTTCTTTTTTTTTTTTTTTTTTAAACTTCTCTTCAGGGTTCTTTTTCTGTGCGTGCTCTACAACGATCATTCACAGGCTTGGCTATGGAGTGGGGTGGAGCTGAATCGATTAGGTGGGGTTTTCCAGCCCTCGGCCTTAAGGTGCTACGCACCCTGATGTCAGTTTAATATCTGATACGTCATATTAAGCGGACTTTTTAGAACAGGGAGTCGGCAATAGGGCCTGCTCCATCCGCTCCATTCATCGACCCAGTATTGCATTGCCTCTAGAAGGTGTGCACTTTATTTGTTGTATTGCAAATAAAAGCTTACCATTCCAACTTTTTGCCTTTTCTCCATGATAATTTGACAGTAAAGCGGAAGTTTTCACTCTTTGATATGTTTTCAAGCCCCTTTGGCTTAAAGTTCAAGATTTTCAAGCAGAGTTTGTGTACAGACAAACCAGCTGAAGAATGCCCAATCTTGTCTGATCTCAGAAGCTAAGAAGGCTTGGGCCTGGTTAGTACTTGGATGGGAGACTACCTGGGAATACCAGGTGCTGTAAGCTTTAACTATTGAAAAACTTTTAAAATGAAAGTATTTACATGGCTTTGTTAGCTTTTTTTGCCTTTTCTCCATCATAATTTGACAGTAAAGCGGGAGTTTTCACTCTTTGATATGTGTTCAAGCCCCTTTGGTTTAAAGTTCAAGATTTTCAAGCAGAGTTTGTGTATGGACAAACCAGCTGAAGAATGCCCAATCTTGTCTGATCTCAGAAGCTAAGAAGGCTTGGGCCTGGTTAGTACTTGGATGGGAGACTACCTGGGAATACCAGGTGCTTTAACTATTGAAAAACTTTTAAAATGAAAGTATTTACATGGCTTTGTTAGCTTTTTTTGCCTTTTCTCCATCATAATTTGACAGTAAAGCGGGAGTTTTCGCACTTTGTAATGTTTTCAAAGCCCTTTTGTTTAAAGTCCAAGATTTTCAAGCAGAGTTTGCTTACGGACATGCCAGCTCAAGATTGCCCAATCTTGTCTGATCTCAGAAGCTAAGAAGGCTTGGGCCTGGTTACTACTTGGATGGGAGACTACGTGGGAATGCCAGGTGCTGTAAGCTTTAACTATTGTAAAACTTTTAAAATGAAAGTATTTACATCACTTTGTTAACTTTTTTTTAAAGTAAGTTATGGAGTATTTTCTTTCTTTGATATGTTTTCCCGCCTTTTTTCTTTTTTTTTTTTTTTTTAAACTTCTCTTCAGGGTTCTTTTTCTGTGCGTGCTCTACAACGATCATTCACAGGCTTGGCTATGGAGTGGGGTGGAGCTGAATCGATTAGGTGGGGTTTTCCAGCCCTCGGCCTTAAGGTGCTACGCACCCTGATGTCAGTTTAATATCTGATACGTCATATTAAGCGGACTTTTTAGAACAGGGAGTCGGCAATAGGGCCTGCTCCATCCGCTCCATTCATCGACCCAGTATTGCATTGCCTCTAGAAGGTGTGCACTTTATTTGTTGTATTGCAAATAAAAGCTTACCATTCCAACTTTTTGCCTTTTCTCCATGATAATTTGACAGTAAAGCGGGAGTTTTCACTCTTTGATATGTTTTCAAGCCCCTTTGGCTTAAAGTTCAAGATTTTCAAGCAGAGTTTGTGTACAGACAAACCAGCTGAAGAATGCCCAATCTTGTCTGATCTCAGAAGCTAAGAAGGCTTGGGCCTGGTTAGTACTTGGATGGGAGACTACCTGGGAATACCAGGTGCTTTAACTATTGAAAAACTTTTAAAATGAAAGTATTTACATGGCTTTGTTAGCTTTTTTTTGCCTTTTCTCCATCATAATTTGACAGTAAAGCGGGAGTTTTCGCACTTTGTAATGTTTTCAAAGCCCTTTTGTTTAAAGTCCAAGATTTTCAAGCAGAGTTTGCTTACGGACATGCCAGCTCAAGATTGCCCAATCTTGTCTGATCTCAGAAGCTAAGAAGGCTTGGGCCTGGTTACTACTTGGATGGGAGACTACGTGGGAATGCCAGGTGCTGTAAGCTTTAACTATTGTAAAACTTTTAAAATGAAAGTATTTACATCACTTTGTTAACTTTTTTTTAAAGTAAGTTATGGAGTATTTTCTTTCTTTGATATGTTTTCCCGCCTTTTTTCTTTTTTTTTTTTTTTTTTTTAAACTTCTCTTCAGGTTTCTTTTTCTGTGCGTGCTCTACAACGATCATTCACAGGCTTGGCTATGGAGTGGGGTGGAGCTGAATCGATTAGGTGGGGTTTTCCAGCCCTCGGCCTTAAGGTGCTACGCACCCTGATGTCAGTTTAATATCTGATACGTCATATTAAGCGGACTTTTTAGAACAGGGAGTCGGCAATAGGGCCTGCTCCATCCGCTCCATTCATCGACCCAGTATTGCATTGCCTCTAGAAGGTGTGCACTTTATTTGTTGTATTGCAAATAAAAGCTTACCATTCCAACTTTTTGCCTTTTCTCCATGATAATTTGACAGTAAAGCGGAGTTTTCACTCTTTGATATGTTTTCAAGCCCCTTTGGCTTAAAGTTCAAGATTTTCAAGCAGAGTTTGTGTACAGACAAACCAGCTGAAGAATGCCCAATCTTGTCTGATCTCAGAAGCTAAGAAGGCTTGGGCCTGGTTAGTACTTGGATGGGAGACTACCTGGGAATACCAGGTGCTTTAACTATTGAAAAACTTTTAAAATGAAAGTATTTAAAATGGCTTTGTTAGCTTTTTTTGCCTTTTCTCCATCATAATTTGACAGTAAAGCGGGAGTTTTCGCACTTTGTAATGTTTTCAAAGCCCTTTTGTTTAAAGTCCAAGATTTTCAAGCAGAGTTTGCTTACGGACATGCCAGCTCAAGATTGCCCAATCTTGTCTGATCTCAGAAGCTAAGAAGGCTTGGGCCTGGTTACTACTTGGATGGGAGACTACGTGGGAATGCCAGGTGCTGTAAGCTTTAACTATTGTAAAACTTTTAAAATGAAAGTATTTACATCACTTTGTTAACTTTTTTTTAAAGTAAGTTATGGAGTATTTTCTTTCTTTGATATGTTTTCCCGCCTTTTTTCTTTTTTTTTTTTTTTTTTTAAACTTCTCTTCAGGTTTCTTTTTCTGTGCGTGCTCTACAACGATCATTCACAGGCTTGGCTATGGAGTGGGGTGGAGCTGAATCGATTAGGTGGGGTTTTCCAGCCCTCGGCCTTAAGGTGCTACGCACCCTGATGTCAGTTTAATATCTGATACGTCATATTAAGCGGACTTTTTAGAACAGGGAGTCGGCAATAGGGCCTGCTCCATCCGCTCCATTCATCGACCCAGTATTGCATTGCCTCTAGAAGGTGTGCACTTTATTTGTTGTATTGCAAATAAAAGCTTACCACTCCAACTTTTTGCCTTTTCTCCATGATAATTTGACAGTAAAGCGGGAGTTTTCACTCTTTGATATGTTTTCAAGCCCCTTTGGCTTAAAGTTCAAGATTTTCAAGCAGAGTTTGTGTACAGACAAACCAGCTGAAGAATGCCCAATCTTGTCTGATCTCAGAAGCTAAGAAGGCTTGGGCCTGGTTAGTACTTGGATGGGAGACTACCTGGGAATACCAGGTGCTGTAAGCTTTAACTATTGAAAAACTTTTAAAATGAAAGTATTTACATGGCTTTGTTAGCTTTTTTTGCCTTTTCTCCATCATAATTTGACAGTAAAGCGGGAGTTTTCACTCTTTGATATGTGTTCAAGCCCCTTTGGTGTAAAGTTCAAGATTTTCAAGCAGAGTTTGTGTACGGACAAACCAGCTGAAGAATGCCCAATCTTGTCTGATCTCAGAAGCTGAAAAGGCTTGGGCCTGGTTAGTACTTGGATGGGAGACTACCTGGGAATACCAGGTGCTTTAACTATTGAAAAACTTTTAAAATGAAAGTATTTACATGGCTTTGTTAGCTTTTTTTGCCTTTTCTCCATCATAATTTGACAGTAGAGCGGGAGTTTTCGCACTTTGTAATGTTTTCAAAGCCCTTTTGTTTAAAGTCCAAGATTTTCAAGCAGAGTTTGCTTACGGACATGCCAGCTCAAGATTGCCCAATCTTGTCTGATCTCAGAAGCTAAGAAGGCTTGGGCCTGGTTACTACTTGGATGGGAGACTACGTGGGAATGCCAGGTGCTGTAAGCTTTAACTATTGTAAAACTTTTAAAATGAAAGTATTTACATCACTTTGTTAACTTTTTTTTAAAGTAAGTTATGGAGTATTTTCTTTCTTTGATATGTTTTCCCGCCTTTTTTCTTTTTTTTTTTTTTTTTTTTTTAAACTTCTCTTCAGGTTTCTTTTTCTGTGCGTGCTCTACAACGATCATTCACAGGCTTGGCTATGGAGTGGGGTGGAGCTGAATCGATTAGGTGGGGTTTTCCAGCCCTCGGCCTTAAGGTGCTACGCACCCTGATGTCAGTTTAATATCTGATACGTCATATTAAGCGGACTTTTTAGAACAGGGAGTCGGCAATAGGGCCTGCTCCATCCGCTCCATTCATCGACCCAGTATTGCATTGCCTCTAGAAGGTGTGCACTTTATTTGTTGTATTGCAAATAAAAGCTTACCATTCCAACTTTTTGCCTTTTCTCCATGATAATTTGACAGTAAAGCGGGAGTTTTCACTCTTTGATATGTTTTCAAGCCCCTTTGGCTTAAAGTTCAAGATTTTCAAGCAGAGTTTGTGTACAGACAAACCAGCTGAAGAATGCCCAATCTTGTCTGATCTCAGAAGCTAAGAAGGCTTGGGCCTGGTTAGTACTTGGATGGGAGACTACCTGGGAATACCAGGTGCTGTAAGCTTCAACTATTGAAAAACTTTTAAAATGAAAGTATTTACATGGCTTTGTTAGCTTTTTTTGCCTTTTCTCCATCATAATTTGACAGTAAAGCGGGAGTTTTCACTCTTTGATATGTTTTCAAGCCCCTTTGGCTTAAAGTTCAAGATTTTCAAGCAGAGTTTGTGTACAGACAAACCAGCTGAAGAATGCCCAATCTTGTCTGATCTCAGAAGCTAAGAAGGCTTGGGCCTGGTTAGTACTTGGATGGGAGACTACCTGGGAATACCAGGTGCTGTAAGCTTTAACTATTGAAAAACTTTTAAAATGCAAAGTATTTACATGGCTTTGTTAGCTTTTTTTGCCTTTTCTCCATCATAATTTGACAGTAAAGCGGGAGTTTTCACTCTTTGATATGTGTTCAAGCCCCTTTGGTTTAAAGTTCAAGATTTTCAAGCAGAGTTTGTGTACGGACAAACCAGCTGAAGAATGCCCAATCTTGTCTGATCTCAGAAGCTAAGAAGGCTTGGGCCTGGTTAGTACTTGGATGGGAGACTACCTGGGAATACCAGGTGCTTTAACTATTGAAAAACTTTTAAAATGAAAGTATTTACAATGGCTTTGTTAGCTTTTTTTGCCTTTTCTCCATCATAATTTGACAGTAAAGCGGGAGTTTTCGCACTTTGTAATGTTTTCAAAGCCCTTTTGTTTAAAGTCCAAGATTTTCAAGCAGAGTTTGCTTACGGACATGCCAGCTCAAGATTGCCCAATCTTGTCTGATCTCAGAAGCTAAGAAGGCTTGGGCCTGGTTACTACTTGGATGGGAGACTACGTGGGAATGCCAGGTGCTGTAAGCTTTAACTATTGTAAAACTTTTAAAATGAAAGTATTTACATCACTTTGTTAACTTTTTTTTAAAGTAAGTTATGGAGTATTTTCTTTCTTTGATATGTTTTCCCGCCTTTTTTCTTTTTTTTTTTTTTTTTTTAAACTTCTCTTCAGGTTTCTTTTTCTGTGCGTGCTCTACAACGATCATTCACAGGCTTGGCTATGGAGTGGGGTGGAGCTGAATCGATTAGGTGGGGTTTTCCAGCCCTCGGCCTTAAGGTGCTACGCACCCTGATGTCAGTTTAATATCTGATACGTCATATTAAGCGGACTTTTTAGAACAGGGAGTCGGCAATAGGGCCTGCTCCATCCGCTCCATTCATCGACCCAGTATTGCATTGCCTCTAGAAGGTGTGCACTTTATTTGTTGTATTGCAAATAAAAGCTTACCACTTCCAACTTTTTGCCTTTTCTCCATGATAATTTGACAGTAAAGCGGGAGTTTTCACTCTTTGATATGTTTTCAAGCCCCTTTGGCTTAAAGTTCAAGATTTTCAAGCAGAGTTTGTGTACAGACAAACCAGCTGAAGAATGCCCAATCTTGTCTGATCTCAGAAGCTAAGAAGGCTTGGGCCTGGTTAGTACTTGGATGGGAGACTACCTGGGAATACCAGGTGCTGTAAGCTTTAACTATTGAAAAACTTTTAAAATGAAAGTATTTACATGGCTTTGTTAGCTTTTTTTGCCTTTTCTCCATCATAATTTGACAGTAAAGCGGGAGTTTTCACTCTTTGATATGTGTTCAAGCCCCTTTGGTTTAAAGTTCAAGATTTTCAAGCAGAGTTTGTGTATGGACAAACCAGCTGAAGAATGCCCAATCTTGTCTGATCTCAGAAGCTAAGAAGGCTTGGGCCTGGTTAGTACTTGGATGGGAGACTACCTGGGAATACCAGGTGCTTTAACTATTGAAAAACTTTTAAAATGAAAGTATTTACATGGCTTTGTTAGCTTTTTTTGCCTTTTCTCCATCATAATTTGACAGTAAAGCGGGAGTTTTCGCACTTTGTAATGTTTTCAAAGCCCTTTTGTTTAAAGTCCAAGATTTTCAAGCAGAGTTTGCTTACGGACATGCCAGCTCAAGATTGCCCAATCTTGTCTGATCTCAGAAGCTAAGAAGGCTTGGGCCTGGTTACTACTTGGATGGGAGACTACGTGGGAATGCCAGGTGCTGTAAGCTTTAACTATTGTAAAACTTTTAAAATGAAAGTATTTACATCACTTTGTTAACTTTTTTTTAAAGTAAGTTATGGAGTATTTTCTTTCTTTGATATGTTTTCCCGCCTTTTTTCTTTTTTTTTTTTTTTTTTTTTAAACTTCTCTTCAGGTTTCTTTTTCTGTGCGTGCTCTACAACGATCATTCACAGGCTTGGCTATGGAGTGGGGTGGAGCTGAATCGATTAGGTGGGGTTTTCCAGCCCTCGGCCTTAAGGTGCTACGCACCCTGATGTCAGTTTAATATCTGATACGTCATATTAAGCGGACTTTTTAGAACAGGGAGTCGGCAATAGGGCCTGCTCCATCCGCTCCATTCATCGACCCAGTATTGCATTGCCTCTAGAAGGTGTGCACTTTATTTGTTGTATTGCAAATAAAAGCTTACCATTCCAACTTTTTGCCTTTTCTCCATGATAATTTGACAGTAAAGCGGAAGTTTTCACTCTTTGATATGTTTTCAAGCCCCTTTGGCTTAAAGTTCAAGATTTTCAAGCAGAGTTTGTGTACAGACAAACCAGCTGAAGAATGCCCAATCTTGTCTGATCTCAGAAGCTAAGAAGGCTTGGGCCTGGTTAGTACTTGGATGGGAGACTACCTGGGAATACCAGGTGCTTTAACTATTGAAAAACTTTTAAAATGAAAGTATTTACAAGGCTTTGTTAGCTTTTTTTGCCTTTTCTCCATCATAATTTGACAGTAAAGCGGGAGTTTTCGCACTTTGTAATGTTTTCAAAGCCCTTTTGTTTAAAGTCCAAGATTTTCAATCAGAGTTTGCTTACGGACATGCCAGCTCAAGATTGCCCAATCTTGTTTGATCTCAGAAGCTAAGAAGGCTTGGGCCTGGTTACTACTTGGATGGGAGACTACGTGGGAATGCCGGGTGCTGTAAGCTTTAACTATTGTAAAACTTTTAAAATGAAAGTATTTACATCACTTTGTTAACTTTTTTTTAAAGTAAGTTATGGAGTATTTTCTTTCTTTGATATGTTTTCCCGCCTTTTTTCTTTTTTTTTTTTTTTTAAACTTCTCTTCAGGTTTCTTTTTCTGTGCGTGCTCTACAACGATCATTCACAGGCTTGGCTATGGAGTGGGGTGGAGCTGAATCGATTAGGTGGGGTTTTCCAGCCCTCGGCCTTAAGGTGCTACGCACCCTGATGTCAGTTTAATATCTGATACGTCATATTAAGCGGACTTTTTAGAACAGGGAGTCGGCAATAGGGCCTGCTCCATCCGCTCCATTCATCGACCCAGTATTGCATTGCCTCTAGAAGGTGTGCACTTTATTTGTTGTATTGCAAATAAAAGCTTACCACTCCAACTTTTTGCCTTTTCTCCATGATAATTTGACAGTAAAGCGGGAGTTTTCACTCTTTGATATGTTTTCAAGCCCCTTTGGCTTAAAGTTCAAGATTTTCAAGCAGAGTTTGTGTACAGACAAACCAGCTGAAGAATGCCCAATCTTGTCTGATCTCAGAAGCTAAGAAGGCTTGGGCCTGGTTAGTACTTGGATGGGAGACTACCTGGGAATACCAGGTGCTGTAAGCTTTAACTATTGAAAAACTTTTAAAATGAAAGTATTTACATGGCTTTGTTAGCTTTTTTTGCCTTTTCTCCATCATAATTTGACAGTAAAGCGGGAGTTTTCACTCTTTGATATGTGTTCAAGCCCCTTTGGTGTAAAGTTCAAGATTTTCAAGCAGAGTTTGTGTACGGACAAACCAGCTGAAGAATGCCCAATCTTGTCTGATCTCAGAAGCTAAGAAGGCTTGGGCCTGGTTAGTACTTGGATGGGAGACTACCTGGGAATACCAGGTGCTTTAACTATTGAAAAACTTTTAAAATGAAAGTATTTACATGGCTTTGTTAGCTTTTTTTGCCTTTTCTCCATCATAATTTGACAGTAGAGCGGGAGTTTTCGCACTTTGTAATGTTTTCAAAGCCCTTTTGTTTAAAGTCCAAGATTTTCAAGCAGAGTTTGCTTACGGACATGCCAGCTCAAGATTGCCCAATCTTGTCTGATCTCAGAAGCTAAGAAGGCTTGGGCCTGGTTACTACTTGGATGGGAGACTACGTGGGAATGCCAGGTGCTGTAAGCTTTAACTATTGTAAAACTTTTAAAATGAAAGTATTTACATCACTTTGTTAACTTTTTTTTAAAGTAAGTTATGGAGTATTTTCTTTCTTTGATATGTTTTCCCGCCTTTTTTCTTTTTTTTTTTTTTTTTTTTAAACTTCTCTTCAGGTTTCTTTTTCTGTGCGTGCTCTACAACGATCATTCACAGGCTTGGCTATGGAGTGGGGTGGAGCTGAATCGATTAGGTGGGGTTTTCCAGCCCTCGGCCTTAAGGTGCTACGCACCCTGATGTCAGTTTAATATCTGATACGTCATATTAAGCGGACTTTTTAGAACAGGGAGTCGGCAATAGGGCCTGCTCCATCCGCTCCATTCATCGACCCAGTATTGCATTGCCTCTAGAAGGTGTGCACTTTATTTGTTGTATTGCAAATAAAAGCTTACCACTCCAACTTTTTGCCTTTTCTCCATGATAATTTGACAGTAAAGCGGGAGTTTTCACTCTTTGATATGTTTTCAAGCCCCTTTGGCTTAAAGTTCAAGATTTTCAAGCAGAGTTTGTGTACAGACAAACCAGCTGAAGAATGCCCAATCTTGTCTGATCTCAGAAGCTAAGAAGGCTTGGGCCTGGTTAGTACTTGGATGGGAGACTACCTGGGAATACCAGGTGCTGTAAGCTTTAACTATTGAAAAACTTTTAAAATGAAAGTATTTACATGGCTTTGTTAGCTTTTTTTGCCTTTTCTCCATCATAATTTGACAGTAAAGCGGGAGTTTTCACTCTTTGATATGTGTTCAAGCCCCTTTGGTGTAAAGTTCAAGATTTTCAAGCAGAGTTTGTGTACGGACAAACCAGCTGAAGAATGCCCAATCTTGTCTGATCTCAGAAGCTAAAAAGGCTTGGGCCTGGTTAGTACTTGGATGGGAGACTACCTGGGAATACCAGGTGCTTTAACTATTGAAAAACTTTTAAAATGAAAGTATTTACATGGCTTTGTTAGCTTTTTTTGCCTTTTCTCCATCATAATTTGACAGTAGAGCGGGAGTTTTCGCACTTTGTAATGTTTTCAAAGCCCTTTTGTTTAAAGTCCAAGATTTTCAAGCAGAGTTTGCTTACGGACATGCCAGCTCAAGATTGCCCAATCTTGTCTGATCTCAGAAGCTAAGAAGGCTTGGGCCTGGTTACTACTTGGATGGGAGACTACGTGGGAATGCCAGGTGCTGTAAGCTTTAACTATTGTAAAACTTTTAAAATGAAAGTATTTACATCACTTTGTTAACTTTTTTTTAAAGTAAGTTATGGAGTATTTTCTTTCTTTGATATGTTTTCCCGCCTTTTTTCTTTTTTTTTTTTTTTTTTTTTTTTAAACTTCTCTTCAGGTTTCTTTTTCTGTGCGTGCTCTACAACGATCATTCACAGGCTTGGCTATGGAGTGGGGTGGAGCTGAATCGATTAGGTGGGGTTTTCCAGCCCTCGGCCTTAAGGTGCTACGCACCCTGATGTCAGTTTAATATCTGATACGTCATATTAAGCGGACTTTTTAGAACAGGGAGTCGGCAATAGGGCCTGCTCCATCCGCTCCATTCATCGACCCAGTATTGCATTGCCTCTAGAAGGTGTGCACTTTATTTGTTGTATTGCAAATAAAAGCTTACCACTCCAACTTTTTGCCTTTTCTCCATGATAATTTGACAGTAAAGCGGGAGTTTTCACTCTTTGATATGTTTTCAAGCCCCTTTGGCTTAAAGTTCAAGATTTTCAAGCAGAGTTTGTGTACAGACAAACCAGCTGAAGAATGCCCAATCTTGTCTGATCTCAGAAGCTAAGAAGGCTTGGGCCTGGTTAGTACTTGGATGGGAGACTACCTGGGAATACCAGGTGCTGTAAGCTTTAACTATTGAAAAACTTTTAAAATGAAAGTATTTACATGGCTTTGTTAGCTTTTTTTGCCTTTTCTCCATCATAATTTGACAGTAAAGCGGGAGTTTTCACTCTTTGATATGTGTTCAAGCCCCTTTGGTGTAAAGTTCAAGATTTTCAAGCAGAGTTTGTGTACGGACAAACCAGCTGAAGAATGCCCAATCTTGTCTGATCTCAGAAGCTAAAAGGCTTGGGCCTGGTTAGTACTTGGATGGGAGACTACCTGGGAATACCAGGTGCTTTAACTATTGAAAAACTTTTAAAATGAAAGTATTTACATGGCTTTGTTAGCTTTTTTTGCCTTTTCTCCATCATAATTTGACAGTAGAGCGGGAGTTTTCGCACTTTGTAATGTTTTCAAAGCCCTTTTGTTTAAAGTCCAAGATTTTCAAGCAGAGTTTGCTTACGGACATGCCAGCTCAAGATTGCCCAATCTTGTCTGATCTCAGAAGCTAAGAAGGCTTGGGCCTGGTTACTACTTGGATGGGAGACTACGTGGGAATGCCAGGTGCTGTAAGCTTTAACTATTGTAAAACTTTTAAAATGAAAGTATTTACATCACTTTGTTAACTTTTTTTTAAAGTAAGTTATGGAGTATTTTCTTTCTTTGATATGTTTTCCCGCCTTTTTTCTTTTTTTTTTTTTTTTTTTTTTAAACTTCTCTTCAGGTTTCTTTTTCTGTGCGTGCTCTACAACGATCATTCACAGGCTTGGCTATGGAGTGGGGTGGAGCTGAATCGATTAGGTGGGGTTTTCCAGCCCTCGGCCTTAAGGTGCTACGCACCCTGATGTCAGTTTAATATCTGATACGTCATATTAAGCGGACTTTTTAGAACAGGGAGTCGGCAATAGGGCCTGCTCCATCCGCTCCATTCATCGACCCAGTATTGCATTGCCTCTAGAAGGTGTGCACTTTATTTGTTGTATTGCAAATAAAAGCTTACCATTCCAACTTTTTGCCTTTTCTCCATGATAATTTGACAGTAAAGCGGGAGTTTTCACTCTTTGATATGTTTTCAAGCCCCTTTGGCTTAAAGTTCAAGATTTTCAAGCAGAGTTTGTGTACAGACAAACCAGCTGAAGAATGCCCAATCTTGTCTGATCTCAGAAGCTAAGAAGGCTTGGGCCTGGTTAGTACTTGGATGGGAGACTACCTGGGAATACCAGGTGCTGTAAGCTTCAACTATTGAAAAACTTTTAAAATGAAAGTATTTACATGGCTTTGTTAGCTTTTTTTGCCTTTTCTCCATCATAATTTGACAGTAAAGCGGGAGTTTTCACTCTTTGATATGTGTTCAAGCCCCTTTGGTTTAAAGTTCAAGATTTTCAAGCAGAGTTTGTGTACGGACAAACCAGCTGAAGAATGCCCAATCTTGTCTGATCTCAGAAGCTAAGAAGGCTTGGGCCTGGTTAGTACTTGGATGGGAGACTACCTGGGAATACCAGGTGCTGTAAGCTTTAACTATTGAAAAACTTTTAAAATGAAAGTATTTACATGGCTTTGTTAGCTTTTTTTGCCTTTTCTCCATCATAATTTGACAGTAAAGCGGGAGTTTTCACTCTTTGATATGTGTTCAAGCCCCTTTGGTTTAAAGTTCAAGATTTTCAAGCAGAGTTTGTGTACGGACAAACCAGCTGAAGAATGCCCAATCTTGTCTGATCTCAGAAGCTAAGAAGGCTTGGGCCTGGTTAGTACTTGGATGGGAGACTACCTGGGAATACCAGGTGCTTTAACTATTGAAAAACTTTTAAAATGAAAGTATTTACATGGCTTTGTTAGCTTTTTTTGCCTTTTCTCCATCATAATTTGACAGTAAAGCGGGAGTTTTCGCACTTTGTAATGTTTTCAAAGCCCTTTTGTTTAAAGTCCAAGATTTTCAAGCAGAGTTTGCTTACGGACATGCCAGCTCAAGATTGCCCAATCTTGTCTGATCTCAGAAGCTAAGAAGGCTTGGGCCTGGTTACTACTTGGATGGGAGACTACGTGGGAATGCCAGGTGCTGTAAGCTTTAACTATTGTAAAACTTTTAAAATGAAAGTATTTACATCACTTTGTTAACTTTTTTTTAAAGTAAGTTATGGAGTATTTTCTTTCTTTGATATGTTTTCCCGCCTTTTTTCTTTTTTTTTTTTTTTTTTTAAACTTCTCTTCAGGTTTCTTTTTCTGTGCGTGCTCTACAACGATCATTCACAGGCTTGGCTATGGAGTGGGGTGGAGCTGAATCGATTAGGTGGGGTTTTCCAGCCCTCGGCCTTAAGGTGCTACGCACCCTGATGTCAGTTTAATATCTGATACGTCAAATTAAGCGGACTTTTTAGAACAGGGAGTCGGCAATAGGGCCTGCTCCATCCGCTCCATTCATCGACCCAGTATTGCATTGCCTCTAGAAGGTGTGCACTTTATTTGTTGTATTGCAAATAAAAGCTTACCACTCCAACTTTTTGCCTTTTCTCCATGATAATTTGACAGTAAAGCGGGAGTTTTCACTCTTTGATATGTTTTCAAGCCCCTTTGGCTTAAAGTTCAAGATTTTCAAGCAGAGTTTGTGTACGGACAAACCAGCTGAAGAATGCCCAATCTTGTCTGATCTCAGAAGCTAAGAAGGCTTGGGCCTGGTTAGTACTTGGATGGGAGACTACCTGGGAATACCAGGTGCTTTAACTATTGAAAAACTTTTAAAATGAAAGTATTTACATGGCTTTGTTAGCTTTTTTTGCCTTTTCTCCATCATAATTTGACAGTAGAGCGGGAGTTTTCGCACTTTGTAATGTTTTCAAAGCCCTTTTGTTTAAAGTCCAAGATTTTCAAGCAGAGTTTGCTTACGGACATGCCAGCTCAAGATTGCCCAATCTTGTCTGATCTCAGAAGCTAAGAAGGCTTGGGCCTGGTTACTACTTGGATGGGAGACTACGTGGGAATGCCAGGTGCTGTAAGCTTTAACTATTGTAAAACTTTTAAAATGAAAGTATTTACATCACTTTGTTAACTTTTTTTTAAAGTAAGTTATGGAGTATTTTCTTTCTTTGATATGTTTTCCCGCCTTTTTTCTTTTTTTTTTTTTTTTTTTTTTTAAACTTCTCTTCAGGTTTCTTTTTCTGTGCGTGCTCTACAACGATCATTCACAGGCTTGGCTATGGAGTGGGGTGGAGCTGAATCGATTAGGTGGGGTTTTCCAGCCCTCGGCCTTAAGGTGCTACGCACCCTGATGTCAGTTTAATATCTGATACGTCAAATTAAGCGGACTTTTTAGAACAGGGAGTCGGCAATAGGGCCTGCTCCATCCGCTCCATTCATCGACCCAGTATTGCATTGCCTCTAGAAGGTGTGCACTTTATTTGTTGTATTGCAAATAAAAGCTTACCATTCCAACTTTTTGCCTTTTCTCCATGATAATTTGACAGTAAAGCGGGAGTTTTCACTCTTTGATATGTTTTCAAGCCCCTTTGGCTTAAAGTTCAAGATTTTCAAGCAGAGTTTGTGTACAGACAAACCAGCTGAAGAATGCCCAATCTTGTCTGATCTCAGAAGCTAAGAAGGCTTGGGCCTGGTTAGTACTTGGATGGGAGACTACCTGGGAATACCAGGTGCTGTAAGCTTTCAACTATTGAAAAACTTTTAAAATGAAAGTATTTACATGGCTTTGTTAGCTTTTTTTGCCTTTTCTCCATCATAATTTGACAGTAAAGCGGAAGTTTTCACTCTTTGATATGTTTTCAAGCCCCTTTGGTTTAAAGTTCAAGATTTCAAGCAGAGTTTGTGTACGGACAAACCAGCTGAAGAATGCCCAATCTTGTCTGATCTCAGAAGCTAAGAAGGCTTGGGCCTGGTTAGTACTTGGATGGGAGACTACCTGGGAATACCAGGTGCTGTAAGCTTTAACTATTGAAAAACTTTTAAAATGAAAGTATTTACATGGCTTTGTTAGCTTTTTTTGCCTTTTCTCCATCATAATTTGACAGTAAAGCGGGAGTTTTCACTCTTTGATATGTGTTCAAGCCCCTTTGGTTTAAAGTTCAAGATTTTCAAGCAGAGTTTGTGTACGGACAAACCAGCTGAAGAATGCCCAATCTTGTCTGATCTCAGAAGCTAAGAAGGCTTGGGCCTGGTTAGTACTTGGATGGGAGACTACCTGGGAATACCAGGTGCTTTAACTATTGAAAAACTTTTAAAATGAAAGTATTTACATGGCTTTGTTAGCTTTTTTTTGCCTTTTCTCCATCATAATTTGACAGTAAAGCGGGAGTTTTCGCACTTTGTAATGTTTTCAAAGCCCTTTTGTTTAAAGTCCAAGATTTTCAAGCAGAGTTTGCTTACGGACATGCCAGCTCAAGATTGCCCAATCTTGTCTGATCTCAGAAGCTAAGAAGGCTTGGGCCTGGTTACTACTTGGATGGGAGACTACGTGGGAATGCCAGGTGCTGTAAGCTTTAACTATTGTAAAACTTTTAAAATGAAAGTATTTACATCACTTTGTTAACTTTTTTTTAAAGTAAGTTATGGAGTATTTTCTTTCTTTGATATGTTTTCCCGCCTTTTTTCTTTTTTTTTTTTTTTTTTTTTAAACTTCTCTTCAGGTTTCTTTTTCTGTGCGTGCTCTACAACGATCATTCACAGGCTTGGCTATGGAGTGGGGTGGAGCTGAATCGATTAGGTGGGGTTTTCCAGCCCTCGGCCTTAAGGTGCTACGCACCCTGATGTCAGTTTAATATCTGATACGTCATATTAAGCGGACTTTTTAGAACAGGGAGTCGGCAATAGGGCCTGCTCCATCCGCTCCATTCATCGACCCAGTATTGCATTGCCTCTAGAAGGTGTGCACTTTATTTGTTGTATTGCAAATAAAAGCTTACCACTCCAACTTTTTGCCTTTTCTCCATGATAATTTGACAGTAAAGCGGGAGTTTTCACTCTTTGATATGTTTTCAAGCCCCTTTGGCTTAAAGTTCAAGATTTTCAAGCAGAGTTTGTGTACAGACAAACCAGCTGAAGAATGCCCAATCTTGTCTGATCTCAGAAGCTAAGAAGGCTTGGGCCTGGTTAGTACTTGGATGGGAGACTACCTGGGAATACCAGGTGCTGTAAGCTTTAACTATTGAAAAACTTTTAAAATGAAAGTATTTACATGGCTTTGTTAGCTTTTTTTTGCCTTTTCTCCATCATAATTTGACAGTAAAGCGGGAGTTTTCACTCTTTGATATGTGTTCAAGCCCCTTTGGTTTAAAGTTCAAGATTTTCAAGCAGAGTTTGTGTATGGACAAACCAGCTGAAGAATGCCCAATCTTGTCTGATCTCAGAAGCTAAGAAGGCTTGGGCCTGGTTAGTACTTGGATGGGAGACTACCTGGGAATACCAGGTGCTTTAACTATTGAAAAACTTTTAAAATGAAAGTATTTACATGGCTTTGTTAGCTTTTTTTGCCTTTTCTCCATCATAATTTGACAGTAGAGCGGGAGTTTTCGCACTTTGTAATGTTTTCAAAGCCCTTTTGTTTAAAGTCCAAGATTTTCAAGCAGAGTTTGCTTACGGACATGCCAGCTCAAGATTGCCCAATCTTGTCTGATCTCAGAAGCTAAGAAGGCTTGGGCCTGGTTACTACTTGGATGGGAGACTACGTGGGAATGCCAGGTGCTGTAAGCTTTAACTATTGTAAAACTTTTAAAATGAAAGTATTTACATCACTTTGTTAACTTTTTTTTAAAGTAAGTTATGGAGTATTTTCTTTCTTTGATATGTTTTCCCGCCTTTTTTCTTTTTTTTTTTTTTTTTTTTTTAAACTTCTCTTCAGGTTTCTTTTTCTGTGCGTGCTCTACAACGATCATTCACAGGCTTGGCTATGGAGTGGGGTGGAGCTGAATCGATTAGGTTGGGTTTTCCAGCCCTCGGCCTTAAGGTGCTACGCACCCTGATGTCAGTTTAATATCTGATACGTCATATTAAGCGGACTTTTTAGAACAGGGAGTCGGCAATAGGGCCTGCTCCATCCGCTCCATTCATCGACCCAGTATTGCATTGCCTCTAGAAGGTGTGCACTTTATTTGTTGTATTGCAAATAAAGCTTACCACTCCAACTTTTTGCCTTTTCTCCATGATAATTTGACAGTAAAGCGGGAGTTTTCACTCTTTGATATGTTTTCAAGCCCCTTTGGCTTAAAGTTCAAGATTTTCAAGCAGAGTTTGTGTACAGACAAACCAGCTGAAGAATGCCCAATCTTGTCTGATCTCAGAAGCTAAGAAGGCTTGGGCCTGGTTAGTACTTGGATGGGAGACTACCTGGGAATACCAGGTGCTGTAAGCTTTAACTATTGAAAAACTTTTAAAATGAAAGTATTTACATGGCTTTGTTAGCTTTTTTTTGCCTTTTCTCCATCATAATTTGACAGTAAAGCGGGAGTTTTCACTCTTTGATATGTGTTCAAGCCCCTTTGGTTTAAAGTTCAAGATTTTCAAGCAGAGTTTGTGTACGGACAAACCAGCTGAAGAATGCCAATCTTGTCTGATCTCAGAAGCTAGAAGGCGTTGGGCCTGGTTAGTACTTGGATGGGAGACTACCTGGGAATACCAGGTGCTTTAACTATTGAAAAACTTTTAAAATGAAAGCATTTACATGGCTTTGTTAGCTTTTTTTTGCCTTTTCTCCATCATAATTTGACAGTAGAGCGGGAGTTTTCGCACTTTGTAATGTTTTCAAAGCCCTTTGTTTTAAAGTCCAAGATTTTCAAGCAGAGTTTGCTTACGGACATGCCAGCTCAAGATTGCCCAATCTTGTCTGATCTCAGAAGCTAAGAAGGCTTGGGCCTGGTTAGTACTTGGATGGGAGACTACCTGGGAATACCAGGTGCTTTAACTATTGAAAAACTTTTAAAAATGAAAGTATTTACA
>NW_021630066.1:0-21976 GCF_900700375.1 Denticeps clupeoides | reverse complement strand
GGAAAAAGATGCTCTGTCTTGAAGAAGGGACATTTATTGATATTGGATTTGAGCTCTTTAAAAAATAATTTTAAAGCAGTGATAAAAAGAACACAAATGCACGAGCCAGCCAGGAGTCGAACCTAGAATCTTCTGATCCGTAGTCAGACGCGTTATCCATTGCGCCACTGGCCCTGCAGAGGCTATGGTTCATTGGCCTTACTAGGATTGGGAATCTTAATTGGCTGTCAGGCATTGGATTCGACAATTTTTGAGAGGCCTAAACACTAAAATGTGTTGTGGATTTGCTCCCAAAGACAATCTTATGTTTAATTTAAGAGGAATTTTCAAATATTTTCATTAAAAATTGTCTATCCAAAGACTGCCGTGACCCGGATTCGAACCGGGGTTGCTGCGGCCACAACGCAGAGTACTAACCACTATACGATCACGGCCACACTAACTCACAGTTAAGTAGCTCACCAGCACTCCTTTTAGGGTAAACATTCGCTGGATGCACTGTGTTAAATAGCAAAGGAGTTACATGGAAAAAGATGCTCTGTCTTGAAGAAGGGACATTTATTGATATTGGATTTGAGCTCTTTAAAAAATAATTTTAAAGCAGTGATCAAAAGAACACAAATGCACGAGCCAGCCAGGAGTCGAACCTAGAATCTTCTGATCCGTAGTCAGACGCGTTATCCATTGCGCCACTGGCCCTGCAGAGGCTATGGTTCATTGGCCTTACTAGGATTGGGAATCTTAATTGGCTGTCAGGCATTGGATTCGACAATTTTTTGAGAGGCCTAAACACTAAAATGTGTTGTGGATTTGCTCCCAAAGACAATCTTATGTTTAATTTAAGAGGAATTTTTCAAATATTTTCATTAAAAAATTGTCTATCCAAAGACTGCCGTGACCCGGATTCGAACCGGGGTTGCTGCGGCCACAACGCAGAGTACTAACCACTATACGATCACGGCCACACTAACTCACAGTTAAGTAGCTCACCAGCACTCCTTTTAGGGTAAACATTCGCTGGATGCACTGTGTTAAATAGCAAAGGAGTTACATGGAAAAAGATGCTCTGTCTTGAAGAAGGGACATTTATTGATATTGGATTTGAGCTCTTTAAAAAATAATTTTAAAGCAATGATCAAAAGAACACAAATGCACGAGCCAGCCAGGAGTCGAACCTAGAATCTTCTGATCCGTAGTCAGACGCGTTATCCATTGCGCCACTGGCCCTGCAGAGGCTATGGTTCATTGGCCTTACTAGGATTGGGAATCTTAATTGGCTGTCAGGCATTGGATTCGACAATTTTTTGAGAGGCCTAAACACTAAAATGTGTTGTGGATTTGCTCCCAAAGACAATCTTATGTTTAATTTAAGAGGAATTTTCCAATATTTTCATTAAAAAATTGTCTATCCAAAGACTGCCGTGACCCGGATTCGAACCGGGGTTGCTGCGGCCACAACGCAGAGTACTAACCACTATACGATCACGGCCACACTAACTCACAGTTAAGTAGCTCACCCACACTCCTTTTAGGGTAAACATTCGCTGGATGCACTGTGTTAAATAGCAAAGGAGTTACATGGAAAAAGATGCTCTGTCTTGAAGAAGGGACATTTATTGATATTGGATTTGAGCTCTTTAAAAAATAATTTTAAAGCAATGATCAAAAGAACACAAATGCACGAGCCAGCCAGGAGTCGAACCTAGAATCTTCTGATCCGTAGTCAGACGCGTTATCCATTGCGCCACTGGCCCTGCAGATGCTATAGTTCATTGGCCTTACTAGGATTGGGAATCTTAATTGGCTGTCAGGCATTGGATTCGACAATTTTTTGAGAGGCCTAAACACTAAAATGTGTTGTGGATTTGCTCCCAAAGACAATCTTATGTTTAATTTAAGAGGATTTATTCAAATATTTTCATTAAAAAATTGTCTATCCAAAGACTGCCGTGACCCGGATTCGAACCGGGGTTGCTGCGGCCACAACGCAGAGTACTAACCACTATACGATCACGGCCACACTAACTCACAGTTAAGTAGCTCACCAGCACTCCTTTTAGGGTAAACATTCGCTGGATGCACTGTGTTAAATAGCAAAGGAGTTACATGGAAAAAGATGCTCTGTCTTGAAGAAGGGACATTTATTGATATTGGATTTGAGCTCTTTAAAAAATAATTTTAAAGCAAGTGATCAAAAGAACACAAATGCACGAGCCAGCCAGGAGTCGAACCTAGAATCTTCTGATCCGTAGTCAGACGCGTTATCCATTGCGCCACTGGCCCTGCAGAGGCTATGGTTCATTGGCCTTACTAGGATTGGGAATCTTAATTGGCTGTCAGGCATTGGATTCGACAATTTTTTGAGAGGCCTAAACACTAAAATGTGTTGTGGATTTGCTCCCAAAGACAATCTTATGTTTAATTTAAGAGGAATTTTCAAATATTTTCATTAAAAAATTGTCTATCCAAAGACTGCCGTGACCCGGATTCGAACCGGGGTTGCTGCGGCCACAACGCAGAGTACTAACCACTATACGATCACGGCCACACTAACTCACAGTTAAGTAGCTCACCAGCACTCCTTTTAGGGTAAACATTCGCTGGATGCACTGTGTTAAATAGCAAAGGAGTTACATGGAAAAAGATGCTCTGTCTTGAAGAAGGGACATTTATTGATATTGGATTTGAGCTCTTTAAAAAAACATTTTAAAGCAATGATCAAAAGAACACAAATGCACGAGCCAGCCAGGAGTCGAACCTAGAATCTTCTGATCCGTAGTCAGACGCGTTATCCATTGCGCCACTGGCCCTGCAGAGGCTATGGTTCATTGGCCTTACTAGGATTGGGAATCTTAATTGGCTGTCAGGCATTGGATTCGACAATTTTTTGAGAGGCCTAAACACTAAAATGTGTTGTGGATTTGCTCCCAAAGACAATCTTATGTTTAATTTAAGAGGAATTTTCAAATATTTTCATTAAAAATTGTCTATCCAAAGACTGCCGTGACCCGGATTCGAACCGGGGTTGCTGCGGCCACAACGCAGAGTACTAACCACTATACGATCACGGCCACACTAACTCACAGTTAAGTAGCTCACCAGCACTCCTTTTAGGGTAAACATTCGCTGGATGCACTGTGTTAAATAGCAAAGGAGTTACATGGAAAAAGATGCTCTGTCTTGAAGAAGGGACATTTATTGATATTGGATTTGAGCTCTTTAAAAAATAATTTTAAAGCAAGTGATCAAAAGAACACAAATGCACGAGCCAGCCAGGAGTCGAACCTAGAATCTTCTGATCCGTAGTCAGACGCGTTATCCATTGCGCCACTGGCCCTGCAGATGCTATGGTTCATTGGCCTTACTAGGATTGGGAATCTTAATTGGCTGTCAGGCATTGGATTCGACAATTTTTTGAGAGGCCTAAACACTAAAATGTGTTGTGGATTTGCTCCCAAAGACAATCTTATGTTTAATTTAAGAGGAATTTTCAAATATTTTCATTAAAAAATTGTCTATCCAAAGACTGCCGTGACCCGGATTCGAACCGGGGTTGCTGCGGCCACAACGCAGAGTACTAACCACTATACGATCACGGCCACACTAACTCACAGTTAAGTAGCTCACCAGCACTCCTTTTAGGGTAAACATTCGCTGGATGCACTGTGTTAAATAGCAAAGGAGTTACATGGAAAAAGATGCTCTGTCTTGAAGAAGGGACATTTATTGATATTGGATTTGAGCTCTTTAAAAAATAATTTTAAAGCAATGATCAAAAGAACACAAATGCACGAGCCAGCCAGGAGTCGAACCTAGAATCTTCTGATCCGTAGTCAGACGCGTTATCCATTGCGCCACTGGCCCTGCAGAGGCTATGGTTCATTGGCCTTACTAGGATTGGGAATCTTAATTGGCTGTCAGGCATTGGATTCGACAATTTTTTGAGAGGCCTAAACACTAAAATGTGTTGTGGATTTGCTCCCAAAGACAATCTTATGTTTAATTTAAGAGGAATTTTTCAAATATTTTCATTAAAAAATTGTCTATCCAAAGACTGCCGTGACCCGGATTCGAACCGGGGTTGCTGCGGCCACAACGCAGAGTACTAACCACTATACGATCACGGCCACACTAACTCACAGTTAAGTAGCTCACCAGCACTCCTTTTAGGGTAAACATTCGCTGGATGCACTGTGTTAAATAGCAAAGGAGTTACATGGAAAAAGATGCTCTGTCTTGAAGAAGGGACATTTATTGATATTGGATTTGAGCTCTTTAAAAAATCATTTTAAAGCATTGATAAAAAGAACACAAATGCACGAGCCAGCCAGGAGTCGAACCTAGAATCTTCTGATCCGTAGTCAGACGCGTTATCCATTGCGCCACTGGCCCTGCAGAGGCTATGGTTCATTGGCCTTACTAGGATTGGGAATCTTAATTGGCTGTCAGGCATTGGATTCGACAATTTTTTGAGAGGCCTAAACACTAAAATGTGTTGTGGATTTGCTCCCAAAGACAATCTTATGTTTAATTTAAGAGGAATTTTTCAAATATTTTCATTAAAAATTGTCTATCCAAAGACTGCCGTGACCCGGATTCGAACCGGGGTTGCTGCGGCCACAACGCAGAGTACTAACCACTATACGATCACGGCCACACTAACTCACAGTTAAGTAGCTCACCAGCACTCCTTTTAGGGTAAACATTCGCTGGATGCACTGTGTTAAATAGCAAAGGAGTTACATGGAAAAAGATGCTCTGTCTTGAAGAAGGGACATTTATTGATATTGGATTTGAGCTCTTTAAAAAATAATTTTAAAGCAGTGATCAAAAGAACACAAATGCACGAGCCAGCCAGGAGTCGAACCTAGAATCTTCTGATCCGTAGTCAGACGCGTTATCCATTGCGCCACTGGCCCTGCAGAGGCTATGGTTCATTGGCCTTACTAGGATTGGGAATCTTAATTGGCTGTCAGGCATTGGATTCGACAATTTTTTGAGAGGCCTAAACACTAAAATGTGTTGTGGATTTGCTCCCAAAGACAATCTTATGTTTAATTTAAGAGGAATTTTTCAAATATTTTCATTAAAAAATTGTCTATCCAAAGACTGCCGTGACCCGGATTCGAACCGGGGTTGCTGCGGCCACAACGCAGAGTACTAACCACTATACGATCACGGCCACACTAACTCACAGTTAAGTAGCTCACCAGCACTCCTTTTAGGGTAAACATTCGCTGGATGCACTGTGTTAAATAGCAAAGGAGTTACATGGAAAAAGATGCTCTGTCTTGAAGAAGGGACATTTATTGATATTGGATTTGAGCTCTTTAAAAAAACATTTTAAAGCAATGATCAAAAGAACACAAATGCACGAGCCAGCCAGGAGTCGAACCTAGAATCTTCTGATCCGTAGTCAGACGCGTTATCCATTGCGTCACTGGCCCTGCAGAGGCTATGGTTCATTGGCCTTACTAGGATTGGGAATCTTAATTGGCTGTCAGGCATTGGATTCGACAATTTTTTGAGAGGCCTAAACACTAAAATGTGTTGTGGATTTGCTCCCAAAGACAATCTTATGTTTAATTTAAGAGGAATTTTCAAATATTTTCATTAAAAAATTGTCTATCCAAAGACTGCCGTGACCCGGATTCAAACCGGGGTTGCTGCAGCCACAACGCAGAGTACTAACCACTATACGATCACGGCCACACTAACTCACAGTTAAGTAGCTCACCAGCACTCCTTTTAGGGTAAACATTCGCTGGATGCACTGTGTTAAATAGCAAAGGAGTTACATGGAAAAAGATGCTCTGTCTTGAAGAAGGGACATTTATTGATATTGGATTTGAGCTCTTTAAAAAATAATTTTAAAGCAATGATCAAAAGAACACAAATGCACGAGCCAGCCAGGAGTCGAACCTAGAATCTTCTGATCCGTAGTCAGACGCGTTATCCATTGCGCCACTGGCCCTGCAGATGCTATAGTTCATTGGCCTTACTAGGATTAGGAATCTTAATTGGCTGTCAAGCATTGGATTCGACAATTTTTTGAGAGGCCTAAACACTAAAATGTGTTGTGGATTTGCTCCCAAAGACAATCTTATGTTTAATTTAAGAGGAATTTTTCAAATATTTTCATTAAAAATTGTCTATCCAAAGACTGCCGTGACCCGGATTCGAACCGGGGTTGCTGCGGCCACAACGCAGAGTACTAACCACAATACGATCACGGCCACACTAACTCACAGTCAAGTAGCTCACCAGCACTCCTTTTAGGGTAAACATTCGCTGGATGCACTGTGTTAAATAGCAAAGGAGTTACATGGAAAAAGATGCTCTGTCTTGAAGAAGGGACATTTATTGATATTGGATTTGAGCTCTTTAAAAAATCATTTTAAAGCAATGATCAAAAGAACACAAATGCACGAGCCAGCCAGGAGTCGAACCTAGAATCTTCTGATCCGTAGTCAGACGCGTTATCCATTGCGCCACTGGCCCTGCAGAGGCTATGGTTCATTGGCCTTACTAGGATTGGGAATCTTAATTGGCTGTCAGGCATTGGATTCGACAATTTTTTGAGAGGCCTAAACACTAAAATGTGTTGTGGATTTGCTCCCAAAGACAATCTTATGTTTAATTTAAGAGGAATTTTTCAAATGTTTTCATTAAAAAATTGTCTATCCAAAGACTGCCGTGACCCGGATTCGAACCGGGGTTGCTGCGGCCACAACGCAGAGTACTAACCACAATACGATCACGGCCACACTAACTCACAGTCAAGTAGCTCACCAGCACTCCTTTTAGGGTAAACATTCGCTGGATGCACTGTGTTAAATAGCAAAGGAGTTACATGGAAAAAGATGCTCTGTCTTGAAGAAGGGACATTTATTGATATTGGAATTGAGCTCTTTAAAAAATAATTTTAAAGCAGTGATAAAAAGAACACAAATGCACGAGCCAGCCAGGAGTCGAACCTAGAATCTTCTGATCCGTAGTCAGACGCGTTATCCATTGCACCACTGGCCCTGCAGAGGCTATGGTTCATTGGCCTTACTAGGATTGGGAATCTTAATTGGCTGTCAGGCATTGGATTCGACAATTTTTTGAGAGGCCTAAACACTAAAATGTGTTGTGGATTTGCTCCCAAAGACAATCTTATGTTTAATTTAAGAGGAATTTTTCAAATATTTTCATTAAAAATTGTCTATCCAAAGACTGCCGTGACCCGGATTCGAACCGGGGTTGCTGCGGCCACAACGCAGAGTACTAACCACTATACGATCACGGCCACACTAACTCACAGTTAAGTAGCTCACCAGCACTCCTTTTAGGGTAAACATTCGCTGGATGCACTGTGTTAAATAGCAAAGGAGTTACATGGAAAAAGATGCTCTGTCTTGAAGAAGGGACATTTATTGATATTGGATTTGAGCTCTTTAAAAAATAATTTTAAAGCAAGTGATCAAAAGAACACAAATGCACGAGCCAGCCAGGAGTCGAACCTAGAATCTTCTGATCCGTAGTCAGACGCGTTATCCATTGCGCCACTGGCCCTGCAGAGGCTATGGTTCATTGGCCTTACTAGGATTAGGAATCTTAATTGGCTGTCAGGCATTGGATTCGACAATTTTTTAAAGGCCTAAACACTAAAATGTGTTGTGGATTTGCTCCCAAAGACAATCTTATGTTTAATTTAAGAGGAATTTTTCAAATGTTTTCATTTAAAAATTGTCTATCCAAAGACTGCCGTGACCCGGATTCGAACCGGGGTTGCTGCGGCCACAATGCAGAGTACTAACCACAATACGATCACGGCCACACTAACTCACAGTCAAGTAGCTCACCAGCACTCCTTTTAGGGTAAACATTCGCTGGATGCACTGTGTTAAATAGCAAAGGAGTTACATGGAAAAAGATGCTCTGTCTTGAAGAAGGGACATTTATTGATATTGGAATTGAGCTCTTTAAAAAATCATTTTAAAGCATTGATCAAAAGAACACAAATGCACGAGCCAGCCAGGAGTCGAACCTAGAATCTTCTGATCCGTAGTCAGACGCGTTATCCATTGCGCCACTGGCCCTGCAGAGGCTATGGTTCATTGGCCTTACTAGGATTGGGAATCTTAATTGGCTGTCAGGCATTGGATTCGACAATTTTTTTGAGAGGCCTAAACACTAAAATGTGTTGTGGATTTGCTCCCAAAGACAATCTTATGTTTAATTTAAGAGGAATTTTTCAAATATTTTCATTAAAAATTGTCTATCCAAAGACTGCCGTGACCCGGATTCGAACCGGGGTTGCTGCGGCCACAACGCAGAGTACTAACCACTATACGATCACGGCCACACTAACTCACAGTTAAGTAGCTCACCAGCACTCCTTTTAGGGTAAACATTCGCTGGATGCACTGTGTTAAATAGCAAAGGAGTTACATGGAAAAAGATGCTCTGTCTTGAAGAAGGGACATTTATTGATATTGGATTTGAGCTCTTTAAAAAATAATTTTAAAGCAGTGATAAAAAGAACACAAATGCACGAGCCAGCCAGGAGTCGAACCTAGAATCTTCTGATCCGTAGTCAGACGCGTTATCCATTGCGCCACTGGCCCTGCAGATGCTATGGTTCATTGGCCTTACTAGGATTGGGAATCTTAATTGGCTGTCAGGCATTGGATTCGACAATTTTTTGAGAGGCCTAAACACTAAAATGTGTTGTGGATTTGCTCCCAAAGACAATCTTATGTTTAATTTAAGAGGAATTTTTCAAATATTTTCATTAAAAAATTGTCTATCCAAAGACTGCCGTGACCCGGATTCAAACCGGGGTTGCTGCGGCCACAACGCAGAGTACTAACCACTATACGATCACGGCCACACTAACTCACAGTTAAGTAGCTCACCAGCACTCCTTTTAGGGTAAACATTCGCTGGATGCACTGTGTTAAATAGCAAAGGAGTTACATGGAAAAAGATGCTCTGTCTTGAAGAAGGGACATTTATTGATATTGGATTTGAGCTCTTTAAAAAATCATTTTAAAGCAATGATCAAAAGAACACAAATGCACGAGCCAGCCAGGAGTCGAACCTAGAATCTTCTGATCCGTAGTCAGACGCGTTATCCATTGCTCCACTGGCCCTGCAGAGGCTATGGTTCATTGGCCTTACTAGGATTGGGAATCTTAATTGGCTGTCAGGCATTGGATTCGACAATTTTTTGAGAGGCCTAAACACTAAAATGTGTTGTGGATTTGCTCCCAAAGACAATCTTATGTTTAATTTAAGAGGAATTTTTCAAATATTTTCATTAAAAATTGTCTATCCAAAGACTGCCGTGACCCGGATTCGAACCGGGGTTGCTGCAGCCACAACGCAGAGTACTAACCACTATACGATCACGGCCACACTAACTCACAGTTAAGTAGCTCACCAGCACTCCTTTTAGGGTAAACATTCGCTGGATGCACTGTGTTAAATAGCAAAGGAGTTACATGGAAAAAGATGCTCTGTCTTGAAGAAGGGACATTTATTGATATTGGATTTGAGCTCTTTAAAAAACTATTTTAAAGCAATGATCAAAAGAACACAAATGCACGAGCCAGCCAGGAGTCGAACCTAGAATCTTCTGATCCGTAGTCAGACGCGTTATCCATTGCTCCACTGGCCCTGCAGATGCTATAGTTCATTGGCCTTACTAGGATTGGGAATCTTAATTGGCTGTCAGGCATTGGATTCGACAATTTTTTGAGAGGCCTAAACACTAAAATGTGTTGTGGATTTGCTCCCAAAGACAATCTTATGTTTAATTTAAGAGGAATTTTTCAAATATTTTCATTAAAAATTGTCTATCCAAAGACTGTCGTGACCCGGATTCGAACCGGGGTTGCTGCGGCCACAACGCAGAGTACTAACCACTATACGATCACGGCCACACTAACTCACAGTTAAGTAGCTCACCAGCACTCCTTTTAGGGTAAACATTCGCTGGATGCACTGTGTTAAATAGCAAAGGAGTTACATGGAAAAAGATGCTCTGTCTTGAAGAAGGGACATTTATTGATATTGGATTTGAGCTCTTTAAAAAATAATTTTAAAGCAGTGATAAAAAGAACACAAATGCACGAGCCAGCCAGGAGTCGAACCTAGAATCTTCTGATCCGTAGTCAGACGCGTTATCCATTGCGCCACTGGCCCTGCAGAGGCTATGGTTCATTGGCCTTACTAGGATTGGGAATCTTAATTGGCTGTCAGGCATTGGATTCGACAATTTTTTGAGAGGCCTAAACACTAAAATGTGTTGTGGATTTGCTCCCAAAGACAATCTTATGTTTAATTTAAGAGGAATTTTTCAAATATTTTCATTAAAAATTGTCTATCCAAAGACTGCCGTGACCCGGATTCGAACCGGGGTTGCTGCGGCCACAACGCAGAGTACTAACCACTATACGATCACGGCCACACTAACTCACAGTTAAGTAGCTCACCAGCACTCCTTTTAGGGTAAACATTCGCTGGATGCACTGTGTTAAATAGCAAAGGAGTTACATGGAAAAAGATGCTCTGTCTTGAAGAAGGGACATTTATTGATATTGGATTTGAGCTCTTTAAAAAATCATTTTAAAGCAATGATCAAAAGAACACAAATGCACGAGCCAGCCAGGAGTCGAACCTAGAATCTTCTGATCCGTAGTCAGACGCGTTATCCATTGCGCCACTGGCCCTGCAGAGGCTATGGTTCATTGGCCTTACTAGGATTGGGAATCTTAATTGGCTGTCAGGCATTGGATTCGACAATTTTTTGAGAGGCCTAAACACTAAAATGTGTTGTGGATTTGCTCCCAAAGACAATCTTATGTTTAATTTAAGAGGAATTTTTCAAATATTTTCATTAAAAATTGTCTATCCAAAGACTGCCGTGACCCGGATTCGAACCGGGGTTGCTGCGGCCACAACGCAGAGTACTAACCACTATACGATCACGGCCACACTAACTCACAGTTAAGTAGCTCACCAGCACTCCTTTTAGGGTAAACATTCGCTGGATGCACTGTGTTAAATAGCAAAGGAGTTACATGGAAAAAGATGCTCTGTCTTGAAGAAGGGACATTTATTGATATTGGATTTGAGCTCTTTAAAAAATAATTTTAAAGCAAGTGATCAAAAGAACACAAATGCACGAGCCAGCCAGGAGTCGAACCTAGAATCTTCTGATCCGTAGTCAGACGCGTTATCCATTGCGCCACTGGCCCTGCAGAGGCTATGGTTCATTGGCCTTACTAGGATTGGGAATCTTAATTGGCTGTCAGGCATTGGATTCGACAATTTTTTGAGAGGCCTAAACACTAAAATGTGTTGTGGATTTGCTCCCAAAGACAATCTTATGTTTAATTTAAGAGGAATTTTTCAAATATTTTCATTAAAAAATTGTCTATCCAAAGACTGCCGTGACCCGGATTCGAACCGGGTTGCTGCGGCCACAACGCAGAGTACTAACCACTATACGATCACGGCCACACTAACTCACAGTTAAGTAGCTCACCAGCACTCCTTTTAGGGTAAACATTCGCTGGATGCACTGTGTTAAATAGCAAAGGAGTTACATGGAAAAAGATGCTCTGTCTTGAAGAAGGGACATTTATTGATCTTGGATTTGAGCT
This sequence comes from Denticeps clupeoides, assembly GCF_900700375.1. Lineage (NCBI taxonomy): Eukaryota > Metazoa > Chordata > Actinopteri > Clupeiformes > Denticipitidae > Denticeps > Denticeps clupeoides. The sequence goes on along the minus strand of NW_021630066.1, from coordinate 10,319 downwards.
CTTTAAAAAAACATTTTAAAGCAATGATCAAAAGAACACAAATGCACGAGCCAGCCAGGAGTCGAACCTAGAATCTTCTGATCCGTAGTCAGACGCGTTATCCATTGCGCCACTGGCCCTGCAGAGGCTATGGTTCATTGGCCTTACTAGGATTGGGAATCTTAATTGGCTGTCAGGCATTGGATTCGACAATTTTTTGAGAGGCCTAAACACTAAAATGTGTTGTGGATTTGCTCCCAAAGACAATCTTATGTTTAATTTAAGAGGAATTTTTCAAATATTTTCATTAAAAATTGTCTATCCAAAGACTGCCGTGACCCGGATTCGAACCGGGGTTGCTGCGGCCACAACGCAGAGTACTAACCACTATACGATCACGGCCACACTAACTCACAGTTAAGTAGCTCACCAGCACTCCTTTTAGGGTAAACATTCGCTGGATGCACTGTGTTAAATAGCAAAGGAGTTACATGGAAAAAGATGCTCTGTCTTGAAGAAGGGACATTTATTGATATTGGATTTGAGCTCTTTAAAAAATAATTTTAAAGCAGTGATCAAAAGAACACAAATGCACGAGCCAGCCAGGAGTCGAACCTAGAATCTTCTGTTCCGTAGTCAGACGCGTTATCCATTGCGCCACTGGCCCTGCAGAGGCTATGGTTCATTGGCCTTACTAGGATTGGGAATCTTAATTGGCTGTCAGGCATTGGATTCGACAATTTTTTGAGAGGCCTAAACACTAAAATGTGTTGTGGATTTGCTCCCAAAGACAATCTTATGTTTAATTTAAGAGGAATTTTTCAAATATTTTCATTAAAAATTGTCTATCCAAAGACTGCCGTGACCCGGATTCGAACCGGGGTTGCTGCGGCCACAACGCAGAGTACTAACCACTATACGATCACGGCCACACTAACTCACAGTTAAGTAGCTCACCAGCACTCCTTTTAGGGTAAACATTCGCTGGATGCACTGTGTTAAATAGCAAAGGAGTTACATGGAAAAAGATGCTCTGTCTTGAAGAAGGGACATTTATTGATATTGGATTTGAGCTCTTTAAAAAATAATTTTAAAGCAGTGATAAAAAGAACACAAATGCACGAGCCAGCCAGGAGTCGAACCTAGAATCTTCTGATCCGTAGTCAGACGCGTTATCCATTGCGCCACTGGCCCTGCAGAGGCTATGGTTCATTGGCCTTACTAGGATTGGGAATCTTAATTGGCTGTCAGGCATTGGATTCGACAATTTTTTGAGAGGCCTAAACACTAAAATGTGTTGTGGATTTGCTCCCAAAGACAATCTTATGTTTAATTTAAGAGGAATTTTTCAAATATTTTCATTAAAAAATTGTCTATCCAAAGACTGCCGTGACCCGGATTCGAACCGGGGTTGCTGCGGCCACAACGCAGAGTACTAACCACTATACGATCACGGCCACACTAACTCACAGTTAAGTAGCTCACCAGCACTCCTTTTAGGGTAAACATTCGCTGGATGCACTGTGTTAAATAGCAAAGGAGTTACATGGAAAAAGATGCTCTGTCTTGAAGAAGGGACATTTATTGATCTTGGATTTGAGCTCTTTAAAAAAACATTTTAAAGCAATGATCAAAAGAACACAAATGCACGAGCCAGCCAGGAGTCGAACCTAGAATCTTCTGATCCGTAGTCGACGCGTTATCCATTGCGCCACTGGCCCTGCAGAGGCTATGGTTCATTGGCCTTACTAGGATTGGGAATCTTAATTGGCTGTCAGGCATTGGATTCGACAATTTTTTGAGAGGCCTAAACACTAAAATGTGTTGTGGATTTGCTCCCAAAGACAATCTTATGTTTAATTTAAGAGGAATTTTTCAAATATTTTCATTAAAAAATTGTCTATCCAAAGACTGCCGTGACCCGGATTCGAACCGGGGTTGCTGCGGCCACAACGCAGAGTACTAACCACTATACGATCACGGCCACACTAACTCACAGTTAAGTAGCTCACCAGCACTCCTTTTAGGGTAAACATTCGCTGGATGCACTGTGTTAAATAGCAAAGGAGTTACATGGAAAAAGATGCTCTGTCTTGAAGAAGGGACATTTATTGATATTGGATTTGAGCTCTTTAAAAAATAATTTTAAAGCAATGATCAAAAGAACACAAATGCACGAGCCAGCTAGGAGTCGAACCTAGAATCTTCTGATCCGTAGTCAGACGCGTTATCCATTGCGCCACTGGCCCTGCAGAGGCTATGGTTCATTGGCCTTACTAGGATTGGGAATCTTAATTGGCTGTCAGGCATTGGATTCGACAATTTTTTGAGAGGCCTAAACACTAAAATGTGTTGTGGATTTGCTCCCAAAGACAATCTTATGTTTAATTTAAGAGGAATTTTTCCAATATTTTCATTAAAAAGTTGTCTATCCAAAGACTGCCGTGACCCGGATTCGAACCGGGGTTGCTGCGGCCACAACGCAGAGTACTAACCACTATACGATCACGGCCACACTAAGTCACAGTTAAGTAGCTCACCAGCACTCCTTTTATGGTAAACATTCGCTGGATGCACTGTGTTAAATAGCAAAGGAGTTACATGGAAAAAGATGCTCTGTCTTGAAGAAGGGACATTTATTGATATTGGATTTGAGCTCTTTAAAAAATCATTTTAAAGCAAGTGATCAAAAGAACACAAATGCACGAGCCAGCCAGGAGTCGAACCTAGAATCTTCTGATCCGTAGTCAGACGCGTTATCCATTGCGCCACTGGCCCTGCAGATGTTATGGTTCATTGGCCTTACTAGGATTGGGAATCTTAATTGGCTGTCAAGCATTGGATTCGACAATTTTTTGAGAGGCCTAAACACTAAAATGTGTTGTGGATTTGCTCCCAAAGACAATCTTATGTTTAATTTAAGAGGAATTTTTCAAATATTTTCATTAAAAAATTGTCTATCCAAAGACTGCCGTGACCCGGATTCGAACCGGGGTTGCTGCGGCCACAACGCAGAGTACTAACCACTATACGATCACGGCCACACTAACTCACAGTTAAGTAGCTCACCAGCACTCCTTTTAGGGTAAACATTCGCTGGATGCACTGTGTTAAATAGCAAAGGAGTTACATGGAAAAAGATGCTCTGTCTTGAAGAAGGGACATTTATTGATATTGGATTTGAGCTCTTTAAAAAATCATTTTAAAGCATTGATAAAAAGAACACAAATGCACGAGCCAGCCAGGAGTCGAACCTAGAATCTTCTGATCCGTAGTCAGACGCGTTATCCATTGCGCCACTGGCCCTGCAGAGGCTATGGTTCATTGGCCTTACTAGGATTGGGAATCTTAATTGGCTGTCAGGCATTGGATTCGACAATTTTTTGAGAGGCCTAAACACTAAAATGTGTTGTGGATTTGCTCCCAAAGACAATCTTATGTTTAATTTAAGAGGAATTTTTCAAATATTTTCATTAAAAATTGTCTATCCAAAGACTGCCGTGACCCGGATTCGAACCGGGGTTGCTGCGGCCACAACGCAGAGTACTAACCACTATACGATCACGGCCACACTAACTCACAGTTAAGTAGCTCACCAGCACTCCTTTTAGGGTAAACATTCGCTGGATGCACTGTGTTAAATAGCAAAGGAGTTACATGGAAAAAGATGCTCTGTCTTGAAGAAGGGACATTTATTGATATTGGATTTGAGCTCTTAAAAAAATCATTTTAAAGCAATGATCAAAAGAACACAAATGCTCGAGCCAGCCAGGAGTCGAACCTAGAATCTTCTGATCCGTAGTCAGACGCGTTATCCATTGCGCCACTGGCCCTGCAGAGGCTATGGTTCATTGGCCTTACTAGGATTGGGAATCTTAATTGGCTGTCAGGCATTGGATTCGACAATTTTTTGAGAGGCCTAAACACTAAAATGTGTTGTGGATTTGCTCCCAAAGACAATCTTATGTTTAATTTAAGAGGAATTTTTCAAATATTTTCATTAAAAAATTGTCTATCCAAAGACTGCCGTGACCCGGATTCGAACCGGGGTTGCTGCGGCCACAACGCAGAGTACTAACCACTATACGATCACGGCCACACTAACTCACAGTTAAGTAGCTCACCAGCACTCCTTTTAGGGTAAACATTCGCTGGATGCACTGTGTTAAATAGCAAAGGAGTTACATGGAAAAAGATGCTCTGTCTTGAAGAAGGGACATTTATTGATATTGGATTTGAGCTCTTTAAAAAATCATTTTAAAGCAAGTGATCAAAAGAACACAAATGCACGAGCCAGCCAGGAGTCGAACCTAGAATCTTCTGATCCGTAGTCAGACGCGTTATCCATTGCGCCACTGGCCCTGCAGAGGCTATGGTTCATTGGCCTTACTAGGATTGGGAATCTTAATTGGCTGTCAAGGCATTGGATTCGACAATTTTTTGAGAGGCCTAAACACTAAAATGTGTTGTGGATTTGCTCCCAAAGACAATCTTATGTTTAATTTAAGAGGAATTTTTCAAATATTTTCATTAAAAATTGTCTATCCAAAGACTGCCGTGACCCGGATTCGAACCGGGGTTGCTGCGGCCACAACGCAGAGTACTAACCACTATACGATCACGGCCACACTAACTCACAGTTAAGTAGCTCACCAGCACTCCTTTTAGGGTAAACATTCGCTGGATGCACTGTGTTAAATAGCAAAGGAGTTACATGGAAAAAGATGCTCTGTCTTGAAGAAGGGACATTTATTGATATTGGATTTGAGCTCTTTAAAAAATAATTTTAAAGCAGTGATCAAAAGAACACAAATGCACGAGCCAGCCAGGAGTCGAACCTAGAATCTTCTGATCCGTAGTCAGACGTGTTATCCATTGCGCCACTGGCCCTGCAGAGGCTATGGTTCATTGGCCTTACTAGGATTGGGAATCTTAATTGGCTGTCAGGCATTGGATTCGACAATTTTTGAGAGGCCTAAACACTAAAATGTGTTGTGGATTTGCTCCCAAAGACAATCTTATGTTTAATTTAAGAGGAATTTTTCAAATATTTTCATTAAAAATTGTCTATCCAAAGACTGCCGTGACCCGGATTCGAACCGGGGTTGCTGCGGCCACAACGCAGAGTACTAACCACTATACGATCACGGCCACACTAACTCACAGTTAAGTAGCTCACCAGCACTCCTTTTAGGGTAAACATTCGCTGGATGCACTGTGTTAAATAGCAAAGGAGTTACATGGAAAAAGATGCTCTGTCTTGAAGAAGGGACATTTATTGATCTTGGATTTGAGCTCTTTAAAAAAACATTTTAAAGCAATGATCAAAAGAACACAAATGCACGAGCCAGCCAGGAGTCGAACCTAGAATCTTCTGTTCCGTAGTCAGACGCGTTATCCATTGCGCCACTGGCCCTGCAGAGGCTATGGTTCATTGGCCTTACTAGGATTGGGAATCTTAATTGGCTGTCAGGCATTGGATTCGACAATTTTTTGAGAGGCCTAAACACTAAAATGTGTTGTGGATTTGCTCCCAAAGACAATCTTATGTTTAATTTAAGAGGAATTTTCAAATATTTTCATTAAAAAATTGTCTATACAAAGACTGCCGTGACCCGGATTCGAACCGGGGTTGCTGCGGCCACAACGCAGAGTACTAACCACTATACGATCACGGCCACACTAACTCACAGTTAAGTAGCTCACCCGCACTCCTTTTAGGGTAAACATTCGCTGGATGCACTGTGTTAAATAGCAAAGGAGTTACATGGAAAAAGATGCTCTGTCTTGAAGAAGGGACATTTATTGATATTGGATTTGAGCTCTTTAAAAAATAATTTTAAAGCAAGTGATCAAAAGAACACAAATGCACGAGCCAGCCAGGAGTCGAACCTAGAATCTTCTGATCCGTAGTCAGACGCGTTATCCATTGCGCCACTGGCCCTGCAGATGCTATAGTTCATTGGCCTTACTAGGATTGGGAATCTTAATTGGCTGTCAGGCATTGGATTCGACAATTTTTTGAGAGGCCTAAACACTAAAATGTGTTGTGGATTTGCTCCCAAAGACAATCTTATGTTTAATTTAAGAGGAATTTTTCAAATGTTTTCATTAAAAAATTGTCTATCCAAAGACTGCCGTGACCCGGATTCGAACCGGGGTTGCTGCGGCCACAACGCAGAGTACTAACCACTATACGATCACGGCCACACTAACTCACAGTTAAGTAGCTCACCAGCACTCCTTTTAGGGTAAACATTCGCTGGATGCACTGTGTTAAATAGCAAAGGAGTTACATGGAAAAAGATGCTCTGTCTTGAAGAAGGGACATTTATTGATATTGGATTTGAGCTCTTTAAAAAATAATTTTAAAGCAGTGATAAAAAGAACACAAATGCACGAGCCAGCCAGGAGTCGAACCTAGAATCTTCTGATCCGTAGTCAGACGCGTTATCCATTGCGCCACTGGCCCTGCAGATGCTATGGTTCATTGGCCTTACTAGGATTGGGAATCTTAATTGGCTGTCAGGCATTGGATTCGACAATTTTTTGAGAGGCCTAAACACTAAAATGTGTTGTGGATTTGCTCCCAAAGACAATCTTATGTTTAATTTAAGAGGAATTTTTCAAATATTTTCATTAAAAAATTGTCTATCCAAAGACTGCCGTGACCCGGATTCGAACCGGGGTTGCTGCGGCCACAACGCAGAGTACTAACCACTATACGATCACGGCCACACTAACTCACAGTTAAGTAGCTCACCAGCACTCCTTTTAGGGTAAACATTCGCTGGATGCACTGTGTTAAATAGCAAAGGAGTTACATGGAAAAAGATGCTCTGTCTTGAAGAAGGGACATTTATTGATATTGGATTTGAGCTCTTTAAAAAATAATTTTAAAGCAATGATCAAAAGAACACAAATGCACGAGCCAGCCAGGAGTCGAACCTAGAATCTTCTGATCCGTAGTCAGACGCGTTATCCATTGCGCCACTGGCCCTGCAGAGGCTATGGTTCATTGGCCTTACTAGGATTGGGAATCTTAATTGGCTGTCAGGCATTGGATTCGACAATTTTTTGAGAGGCCTAAACACTAAAATGTGTTGTGGATTTGCTCCCAAAGACAATCTTATGTTTAATTTAAGAGGAATTTTTCAAATATTTTCATTAAAAATTGTCTATCCAAAGACTGCCGTGACCCGGATTCGAACCGGGGTTGCTGCGGCCACAACGCAGAGTACTAACCACTATACGATCACGGCCACACTAACTCACAGTTAAGTAGCTCACCAGCACTCCTTTTAGGGTAAACATTCGCTGGATGCACTGTGTTAAATAGCAAAGGAGTTACATGGAAAAAGATGCTCTGTCTTGAAGAAGGGACATTTATTGATATTGGATTTGAGCTCTTTAAAAAATAATTTTAAAGCAATGATCAAAAGAACACAAATGCACGAGCCAGCCAGGAGTCGAACCTAGAATCTTCTGATCCGTAGTCAGACGCGTTATCCATTGCGCCACTGGCCCTGCAGAGGCTATGGTTCATTGGCCTTACTAGGATTGGGAATCTTAATTGGCTGTCAGGCATTGGATTCGACAATTTTTTGAGAGGCCTAAACACTAAAATGTGTTGTGGATTTGCTCCCAAAGACAATCTTATGTTTAATTTAAGAGGAATTTTCAAATATTTTCATTAAAAAATTGTCTATCCAAAGACTGCCGTGACCCGGATTCGAACCGGGGTTGCTGCGGCCACAACGCAGAGTACTAACCACTATACGATCACGGCCACACTAACTCACAGTTAAGTAGCTCACCAGCACTCCTTTTAGGGTAAACATTCGCTGGATGCACTGTGTTAAATAGCAAAGGAGTTACATGGAAAAAGATGCTCTGTCTTGAAGAAGGGACATTTATTGATATTGGATTTGAGCTCTTTAAAAAATAATTTTAAAGCAATGATCAAAAGAACACAAATGCACGAGCCAGCCAGGAGTCGAACCTAGAATCTTCTGATCCGTAGTCAGACGCGTTATCCATTGCGCCACTGGCCCTGCAGAGGCTATGGTTCATTGGCCTTACTAGGATTGGGAATCTTAATTGGCTGTCAGGCATTGGATTCGACAATTTTTTGAGAGGCCTAAACACTAAAATGTGTTGTGGATTTGCTCCCAAAGACAATCTTATGTTTAATTTAAGAGGAATTTTTCAAATATTTTCATTAAAAATTGTCTATCCAAAGACTGCCGTGACCCGGATTCGAACCGGGGTTGCTGCGGCCACAACGCAGAGTACTAACCACTATACGATCACGGCCACACTAACTCACAGTTAAGTAGCTCACCAGCACTCCTTTTAGGGTAAACATTCGCTGGATGCACTGTGTTAAATAGCAAAGGAGTTACATGGAAAAAGATGCTCTGTCTTGAAGAAGGGACATTTATTGATATTGGATTTGAGCTCTTTAAAAAATCATTTTAAAGCAATGATCAAAAGAACACAAATGCACGAGCCAGCCAGGAGTCGAACCTAGAATCTTCTGATCCGTAGTCAGACGCGTTATCCATTGCGCCACTGGCCCTGCAGAGGCTATGGTTCATTGGCCTTACTAGGATTGGGAATCTTAATTGGCTGTCAGGCATTGGATTCGACAATTTTTTGAGAGGCCTAAACACTAAAATGTGTTGTGGATTTGCTCCCAAAGACAATCTTATGTTTAATTTAAGAGGAATTTTTCAAATATTTTCATTAAAAAATTGTCTATCCAAAGACTGCCGTGACCCGGATTCGAACCGGGGTTGCTGCGGCCACAACGCAGAGTACTAACCACTATACGATCACGGCCACACTAACTCACAGTTAAGTAGCTCACCAGCACTCCTTTTAGGGTAAACATTCGCTGGATGCACTGTGTTAAATAGCAAAGGAGTTACATGGAAAAAGATGCTCTGTCTTGAAGAAGGGACATTTATTGATATTGGATTTGAGCTCTTTAAAAAATCATTTTAAAGCAATGATCAAAAGAACACAAATGCTACGAGCCAGCCAGGAGTCGAACCTAGAATCTTCTGATCCGTAGTCAGACGCGTTATCCATTGCGCCACTGGCCCTGCAGAGGCTATGGTTCATTGGCCTTACTAGGATTGGGAATCTTAATTGGCTGTCAGGCATTGGATTCGACAATTTTTTGAGAGGCCTAAACACTAAAATGTGTTGTGGATTTGCTCCCAAAGACAATCTTATGTTTAATTTAAGAGGAATTTTTCAAATATTTTCATTAAAAATTGTCTATCCAAAGACTGCCGTGACCCGGATTCGAACCGGGGTTGCTGCGGCCACAACGCAGAGTACTAACCACTATACGATCACGGCCACACTAACTCACAGTTAAGTAGCTCACCAGCACTCCTTTTAGGGTAAACATTCGCTGGATGCACTGTGTTAAATAGCAAAGGAGTTACATGGAAAAAGATGCTCTGTCTTGAAGAAGGGACATTTATTGATATTGGATTTGAGCTCTTTAAAAAATAATTTTAAAGCAGTGATCAAAAGAACACAAATGCACGAGCCAGCCAGGAGTCAAACCTAGAATCTTCTGATCCGTAGTCAGACGCGTTATCCATTGCGCCACTGGCCCTGCAGAGGCTATGGTTCATTGGCCTTACTAGGATTGGGAATCTTAATTGGCTGTCAGGCATTGGATTCGACAATTTTTTGAGAGGCCTAAACACTAAAATGTGTTGTGGATTTGCTCCCAAAGACAATCTTATGTTTAATTTAAGAGGAATTTTTCAAATATTTTCATTAAAAATTGTCTATCCAAAGACTGCCGTGACCCGGATTCGAACCGGGGTTGCTGCGGCCACAACGCAGAGTACTAACCACTATACGATCACGGCCACACTAACTCACAGTTAAGTAGCTCACCAGCACTCCTTTTAGGGTAAACATTCGCTGGATGCACTGTGTTAAATAGCAAAGGAGTTACATGGAAAAAGATGCTCTGTCTTGAAGAAGGGACATTTATTGATATTGGATTTGAGCTCTTTAAAAAATCATTTTAAAGCAATGATAAAAGAACACAAATGCATCGAGCCAGCCAGGAGTCGAACCTAGAATCTTCTGATCCGTAGTCAGACGCGTTATCCATTGCGCCACTGGCCCTGCAGAGGCTATGGTTCATTGGCCTTACTAGGATTGGTCAATCTTAATTGGCCTTTTGTTCGGCATTGACCGAATTCGACAATTGTTTGAGAGGGCCTACTAATCACTAAAATATGTTGTGGATTTGCTCCAAAGGACAATCTTTATGTTTAATTTAAGAGGCATTTCAATATTTT
>NW_021630065.1:0-22088 GCF_900700375.1 Denticeps clupeoides | reverse complement strand
CCAGGCCCAAGCCTTCTTAGCTTCTGAGATCAGACAAGATTGGGCAATCTTCTGCTGGCATGTCTGTAAGCAAACTCTGTTTGAAAATCTTGGACTTTAAACAAAAGGGCTTTGAAAACATTATAAAGTGCGAAAACTCCCGCTTTATTGTCAAATTATGATGGAGAAAAGGCAAAAAAAGCTAACAAAGCCATGTAAATACTTTCATTTTAAAAGTTTTTCAATAGTTAAAGCTTACAGCACCTGGTATTCCCAGGTAGTCTCCCCATCCAAGTACTAACCAGGCCCAAGCCTTCTTAGCTTCTGAGATCAAACAAGATTGGGCATTCTTCAGCTGGTTTGTCCGTACACAAACTCTGCTTGAAAATCTTTAACTTTAAACCAAAGGGGCTTGAAAACATATCAAAGAGTGAAAAACTCCCGCTTACTGTCAAATTATGATGGAGAAAAGGCAAAAAAAGCTAACAAAGCCATGTAAATACTTTCATTTAAAAGTTTTTCAATAGTTAAAGCTTACAGCACCTGGTATTCCCAGGTAGTCTCCCATCCAAGTACTAACCAGGCCCAAGCCTTCTTAGCTTCTGAGATCAGACAAGATTGGGCATTCTTCAGCTGGTTTGTCTGTACACAAACTCTGCTTGAAAATCTTGAACTTTAAACCAAAGGGGCTTGAAACACATATCAAAGAGTGAAAACTCCCGCTTTACTGTCAAATTATGATGGAGAAAAGGCAAAAAAAGCTAACAAAGCCATGTAAATACTTTCATTTTAAAAGTTTTTCAATAGTTAAAGCTTACAGCACCTGGTATTCCCAGGTAGTCTCCCATCCAAGTACTAACCAGGCCCAAGCCTTCTTAGCTTCTGAGATCAGACAAGATTGGGCATTCTTCAGCTGGTTTGTCTGTACACAAACTCTGCTTGAAATCTTGAACTTTAAACCAAAGGGGCTTGAACACATATCAAAGAGTGAAAACTCCCGCTTTACTGTCAAATTATGATGGAGAAAAGGCAAAAAGTTGGAGTGGTAAGCTTTTATTTGCAATACAACAAATAAAGTGCACACCTTCTAGAGGCAATGCAATACTGGGTCGATGAATGGAGCGGATGGAGCAGGCCCTATTGCCGACTCCCTGTTCTAAAAATCCGCTTAATATGACATATCAGATATTAAATTGACATCAGGGTGCGTAGCACCTGAAGGCCGAGGGCTGGAAAATCCCACCTAATCGATTCAGCTCCAAGCCTGTGAATGATCGTTGTAGAGCACACACAGACAAAGAAACCTGAAGAGAAGTTTAAAAAAAAAAAAAAAAAAAGAAAAAAGGCGGGAAAACATATCAAAGAAAGAAAATACCCCTTAACTTACTTAAAAAAAGCTAACAAAGTGATGTAAATACTTTCATTTTAAAAGTTTAACAATAGTTAAAGCTTACAGCACCTGGCATTCCCACGTAGTCTCCCATCCAAGTACTAACCAGGCCCAAGCCTTCTTAGCTTCTGAGATCAGACAAGATTGGGCAATCTTCTGCTGGCATGTCTGTAAGCAAACTCTGCTTGAAAATCTTGGACTTTAAACAAAAGGGCTTTGAAAACATTATAAAGTGCGAAAACTCCCGCTTTACTGTCAAATTATGATGGAGAAAAGGCAAAAAAAGCTAACAAAGCCATGTAAATACTTTCATTTTAAAAGTTTTTCAATAGTTAAAGCTTACAGCACCTGGTATTCCCAGGTAGTCTCCCATCCAAGTACTAACCAGGACCAAGCCTTCTTAGCTTCTGAGATCAAACAAGATTGGGCATTCTTCAGCTGGTTTGTCCGTACACAAACTCTGCTTGAAAATCTTGAACTTTAAACCAAAGGGGCTTGAACACATATCAAAGTGGAAAACTCCCGCTTTACTGTCAAATTATGATGGAGAAAAGGCAAAAAAAGCTAACAAAGCCATGTAAATACTTTCATTTTAAAAGTTTTTCAATAGTTAAAGCTTACAGCACCTGGTATTCCCAGGTAGTCTCCCATCCAAGTACTAACCAGGCCCAAGCCTTCTTAGCTTCTGAGATCAGACAAGATTGGGCATTCTTCAGCTGGTTTGTCTGTACACAAACTCTGCTTGAAAATCTTGAACTTTAAACCAAAGGGGCTTGAACACATATCAAAGAGTGAAAACTCCCGCTTTACTGTCAAATTATGATGGAGAAAAGGCAAAAAAAGCTAACAAAGCCATGTAAATACTTTCATTTTAAAAGTTTTTCAATAGTTAAAGCTTACAGCACCTGGTATTCCCAGGTAGTCTCCCATCCAAGTACTAACCAGGCCCAAGCCTTCTTAGCTTCTGAGATCAGACAAGATTGGGCATTCTTCAGCTGGTTTGTCTGTACACAAACTCTGCTTGAAAATCTTGAACTTTAAACCAAAGGGGCTTGAACACATATCAAAGAGTGAAAACTCCCGCTTTACTGTCAAATTATGATGGAGAAAAGGCAAAAAGTTGGAGTGGTAAGCTTTTATTTGCAATACAACAAATAAAGTGCACACCTTCTAGAGGCAATGCAATACTGGGTCGATGAATGGAGCGGATGGAGCAGGCCCTATTGCCGACTCCCTGTTCTAAAAATCCGCTTAATATGACATATCAGATATTAAATTGACATCAGGGTGCGTAGCACCTGAAGGCCGAGGGCTGGAAAATCCCACCTAATCGATTCAGCTCCAAGCCTGTGAATGATCGTTGTAGAGCACACACAGACAAAGAAACCTGAAGAGAAGTTTAAAAAAAAAAAAAAAAAAGAAAAAAGGCGGGAAAACATATCAAAGAAAGAAAATACCCCTTAACTTACTTAAAAAAAGCTAACAAAGTGATGTAAATACTTTCATTTTAAAAGTTTAACAATAGTTAAAGCTTACAGCACCTGGCATTCCCACGTAGTCTCCCATCCAAGTACTAACCAGGCCCAAGCCTTCTTAGCTTCTGAGATCAGACAAGATTGGGCAATCTTCTGCTGGCATGTCTGTAAGCAAACTCTGCTTGAAAATCTTGGACTTTAAACAAAAGGGCTTTGAAAACATTATAAAGTGCGAAAACTCCCGCTTTACTGTCAAATTATGATGGAGAAAAGGCAAAAAAAGCTAACAAAGCCATGTAAATACTTTCATTTTAAAAGTTTTTCAATAGTTAAAGCTTACAGCACCTGGTATTCCCAGGTAGTCTCCCATCCAAGTACTAACCAGGCCCAAGCCTTCTTAGCTTCTGAGATCAAACAAGATTGGGCATTCTTCAGCTGGTTTGTCCGTACACAAACTCTGCTTGAAAATCTTTAACTTTAAACCAAAGGGGCTTGAACACATATCAAAGAGTGAAAACTCCCGCTTTACTGTCAAATTATGATGGAGAAAAGGCAAAAAAAGCTAACAAAGCCATGTAAATACTTTCATTTTAAAAGTTTTTCAATAGTTAAAGCTTACAGCACCTGGTATTCCCAGGTAGTCTCCCATCCAAGTACTAACCAGGCCCAAGCCTTCTTAGCTTCTGAGATCAGACAAGATTGGGCATTCTTCAGCTGGTTTGTCTGTACACAAACTCTGCTTGAAAATCTTGAACTTTAAACCAAAGGGGCTTGAACACATATCAAAGAGTGAAAACTCCCGCTTTACTGTCAAATTATGATGGAGAAAAGGCAAAAAAAGCTAACAAAGCCATGTAAATACTTTCATTTTAAAAGTTTTTCAATAGTTAAAGCTTACAGCACCTGGTATTCCCAGGTAGTCTCCCATCCAAGTACTAACCAGGCCCAAGCCTTCTTAGCTTCTGAGATCAGACAAGATTGGGCATTCTTCAGCTGGTTTGTCTGTACACAAACTCTGCTTGAAAATCTTGAACTTTAAACCAAAGGGGCTTGAACACATATCAAAGAGTGAAAACTCCCGCTTTACTGTCAAATTATGATGGAGAAAAGGCAAAAAGTTGGAGTGGTAAGCTTTTATTTGCAATACAACAAATAAAGTGCACACCTTCTAGAGGCAATGCAATACTGGGTCGATGAATGGAGCGGATGGAGCAGGCCCTATTGCCGACTCCCTGTTCTAAAAATCCGCTTAATATGACATATCAGATATTAAATTGACATCAGGGTGCGTAGCACCTGAAGGCCGAGGGCTGGAAAATCCCACCTAATCGATTCAGCTCCAAGCCTGTGAATGATCGTTGTAGAGCACACACAGACAAAGAAACCTGAAGAGAAGTTTAAAAAAAAAAAAAAAAAAGAAAAAAGGCGGGAAAACATATCAAAGAAAGAAAATACCCCTTAACTTACTTAAAAAAAGCTAACAAAGTGATGTAAATACTTTCATTTTAAAAGTTTAACAATAGTTAAAGCTTACAGCACCTGGCATTCCCACGTAGTCTCCCATCCAAGTACTAACCAGGCCCAAGCCTTCTTAGCTTCTGAGATCAGACAAGATTGGGCAATCTTCTGCTGGCATGTCTGTAAGCAAACTCTGCTTGAAAATCTTGGACTTTAAACAAAAGGGCTTTGAAAACATTATAAAGTGCGAAAACTCCCGCTTTACTGTCAAATTATGATGGAGAAAAGGCAAAAAAAGCTAACAAAGCCATGTAAATACTTTCATTTTAAAAGTTTTTCAATAGTTAAAGCTTACAGCACCTGGTATTCCCAGGTAGTCTCCCATCCAAGTACTAACCAGGCCCAAGCCTTCTTAGCTTCTGAGATCAAACAAGATTGGGCATTCTTCAGCTGGTTTGTCCGTACACAAACTCTGCTTGAAAATCTTTAACTTTAAACCAAAGGGGCTTGAACACATATCAAAGAGTGAAAACTCCCGCTTTACTGTCAAATTATGATGGAGAAAAGGCAAAAAAAGCTAACAAAGCCATGTAAATACTTTCATTTTAAAAGTTTTTCAATAGTTAAAGCTTACAGCACCTGGTATTCCCAGGTAGTCTCCCATCCAAGTACTAACCAGGCCCAAGCCTTCTTAGCTTCTGAGATCAGACAAGATTGGGCATTCTTCAGCTGGTTTGTCCTGTACACAAACTCTGCTTGAAAATCTTGAACTTTAAACCAAAGGGGCTTGAACACATATCAAAGAGTGAAAACTCCCGCTTTACTGTCAAATTATGATGGAGAAAAGGCAAAAAAAGCTAACAAAGCCATGTAAATACTTTCATTTTAAAAGTTTTTCAATAGTTAAAGCTTACAGCACCTGGTATTCCCAGGTAGTCTCCCATCCAAGTACTAACCAGGCCCAAGCCTTCTTAGCTTCTGAGATCAGACAAGATTGGGCATTCTTCAGCTGGTTTGTCTGTACACAAACTCTGCTTGAAAATCTTGAACTTTAAACCAAAGGGGCTTGAACACATATCAAAGAGTGAAAACTCCCGCTTTACTGTCAAATTATGATGGAGAAAAGGCAAAAAGTTGGAGTGGTAAGCTTTTATTTGCAATACAACAAATAAAGTGCACACCTTCTAGAGGCAATGCAATACTGGGTCGATGAATGGAGCGGATGGAGCAGGCCCTATTGCCGACTCCCTGTTCTAAAAATCCGCTTAATATGACATATCAGATATTAAATTGACATCAGGGTGCGTAGCACCTGAAGGCCGAGGGCTGGAAAATCCCACCTAATCGATTCAGCTCCAAGCCTGTGAATGATCGTTGTAGAGCACACACAGACAAAGAAACCTGAAGAGAAGTTTAAAAAAAAAAAAAAAAAAAGAAAAAAGGCGGGAAAACATATCAAAGAAAGAAAATACCCCTTAACTTACTTAAAAAAAGCTAACAAAGTGATGTAAATACTTTCATTTTAAAAGTTTAACAATAGTTAAAGCTTACAGCACCTGGCATTCCCACGTAGTCTCCCATCCAAGTACTAACCAGGCCCAAGCCTTCTTAGCTTCTGAGATCAGACAAGATTGGGCAATCTTCTGCTGGCATGTCTGTAAGCAAACTCTGCTTGAAAATCTTGGACTTTAAACAAAAGGGCTTTGAAAACATTATAAAGTGCGAAAACTCCCGCTTTACTGTCAAATTATGATGGAGAAAAGGCAAAAAAAGCTAACAAAGCCATGTAAATACTTTCATTTTAAAAGTTTTTCAATAGTTAAAGCTTACAGCACCTGGTATTCCCACGGTAGTCTCCCATCCAAGTACTAACCAGGCCCAAGCCTTCTTAGCTTCTGAGATCAAACAAGATTGGGCATTCTTCAGCTGGTTTGTCCGTACACAAACTCTGCTTGAAAATCTTTAACTTTAAACCAAAGGGCTTGAACACATATCAAAGAGTGAAAACTCCCGCTTTACTGTCAAATTATGATGGAGAAAAGGCAAAAAAAGCTAACAAAGCCATGTAAATACTTTCATTTTAAAAGTTTTTCAATAGTTAAAGCTTACAGCACCTGGTATTCCCAGGTAGTCTCCCATCCAAGTACTAACCAGGCCCAAGCCTTCTTAGCTTCTGAGATCAGACAAGATTGGGCATTCTTCAGCTGGTTTGTCCTGTACACAAACTCTGCTTGAAAATCTTGAACTTTAAACCAAAGGGGCTTGAACACATATCAAAGAGTGAAAACTCCCGCTTTACTGTCAAATTATGATGGAGAAAAGGCAAAAAGTTGGAGTGGTAAGCTTTTATTGCAATACAACAAATAAAGTGCACACCTTCTAGAGGCAATGCAATACTGGGTCGATGAATGGAGCGGATGGAGCAGGCCCTATTGCCGACTCCCTGTTCTAAAAATCCGCTTAATATGACATATCAGATATTAAATTGACATCAGGGTGCGTAGCACCTGAAGGCCGAGGGCTGGAAAATCCCACCTAATCGATTCAGCTCCAAGCCTGTGAATGATCGTTGTAGAGCACACACAGACAAAGAAACCTGAAGAGAAGTTTAAAAAAAAAAAAAAAAAAAGAAAAAAGGCGGGAAAACATATCAAAGAAAGAAAATACCCCTTAACTTACTTAAAAAAAGCTAACAAAGTGATGTAAATACTTTCATTTTAAAAGTTTAACAATAGTTAAAGCTTACAGCACCTGGCATTCCCACAGTAGTCTCCCATCCAAGTACTAACCAGGCCCAAGCCTTCTTAGCTTCTGAGATCAGACAAGATTGGGCAATCTTCTGCTGGCATGTCTGTAAGCAAACTCTGCTTGAAAATCTTGGACTTTAAACAAAAGGGCTTTGAAAACATTATAAAGTGCGAAAACTCCCGCTTTACTGTCAAATTATGATGGAGAAAAGGCAAAAAAAGCTAACAAAGCCATGTAAATACTTTCATTTTAAAAGTTTTTCAATAGTTAAAGCTTACAGCACCTGGTATTCCCAGGTAGTCTCCCATCCAAGTACTAACCAGGCCCAAGCCTTCTTAGCTTCTGAGATCAGACAAGATTGGGCATTCTTCAGCTGGTTTGTCTGTACACAAACTCTGCTTGAAAATCTTGAACTTTAAACCAAAGGGGCTTGAACATATATCAAAGAGTGAAAACTCCCGCTTTACTGTCAAATTATGATGGAGAAAAGGCAAAAAGTTGGAGTGGTAAGCTTTTATTTGCAATACAAACAAATAAAGTGCACACCTTCTAGAGGCAATGCAATACTGGGTCGATGAATGGAGCGGATGGAGCAGGCCCTATTGCCGACTCCCTGTTCTAAAAATCCGCTTAATATGACATATCAGATATTAAATTGACATCAGGGTGCGTAGCACCTGAAGGCCGAGGGCTGGAAAATCCCACCTAATCGATTCAGCTCCAAGCCTGTGAATGATCGTTGTAGAGCACACACAGACAAAGAAACCTGAAGAGAAGTTTAAAAAAAAAAAAAAAAAAGAAAAAAGGCGGGAAAAACATATCAAAGAAAGAAAATACCCCTTAACTTACTTAAAAAAGCTAACAAAGTGATGTAAATACTTTCATTTTAAAAGTTTAACAATAGTTAAAGCTTACAGCACCTGGCATTCCCACGTAGTCTCCCATCCAAGTACTAACAAGGCCCAAGCCTTCTTAGCTTCTGAGATCAGACAAGATTGGGCAATCTTCTGCTGGCATGTCTGTAAGCAAACTCTGTTTGAAAATCTTGGACGTTAAACAAAAGGGCTTTGAAAACATTATAAAGTGCGAAAACTCCCGCTTTACTGTCAAATTATGATGGAGAAAAGGCAAAAAAAGCTAACAAAGCCATGTAAATACTTTCATTTTAAAAGTTTTTCAATAGTTAAAGCTTACAGCACCTGGTATTCCCAGGTAGTCTCCCATCCTTTACTTTACTTTACTTTATTTGGCAGACGCTTTTATCCAAAGCGACTTACAATGGGAAGACACCAGCAATTCTCGTTCGATTTCTATAGAATATCAAGTATACAAACTAAGAGCCCTGATAAGGCTTAGACTTGTCATTGAAGAACATGCTCGGAGAGTGTTGGGTGCTAGACTAAGAAAAATTATAATGTATTTATACATTTTGTATTTGTTTGTTAAATGTGTATGCATGTGTATGTGTTAAATTTGTCTGTAATATTTTGGAATAAGAGGGTTTTCACCTTCTTCTTATAAGTGGTGATAGTCTCGGCTAGTCGTGTGGAGGAGGGCAGGTTGTTCCACCAGCCAGGGACAACAACGGAGAACAGACATGATTGGAATCGGAGACCCCGTGAAGAAGGAATTTTTAGTCTCCTTTCGTTTGCCGATCTGAGAGAGCGTGTAGGAGTGTATCTAGGTAGTAGTGTGTTGATGTAGGAGGGCGCAGTTCCATTTACAGCCCTGTAGGCAAGCATCAAGGATTTGAACTCAATGCGAGCAGCTACCGGGAGCCAGTGGAGGGAGGTAAGAAGAGGTGTAACATGGGTGTATTTGGCTGATTGAAGATGAGGCGGGCTGCCATATTTTGGACCATCTGGAGTGGTTTTATGGTGACTGCAGAGGCTCCAGCCAGGAGAGAGTTACAGTAGTCGAGTTTGGAGATGACCATTGCCTGGACGAGGAGCTGCGTAGCCTGTTGTGAGAGAAAAGGCCGAATCTTGCGAATGTTGTAGAGAGTGAACCTGCAGGATCTGGAGATCGCAGCAACATGATGGTTCAAACTCAGTTTGTTATCTATCCAAACCCCAAGGCTTTTTGCAGATGCCGTGGGTGTTAACAATAGCGATCCAATTTGAATTGAAGTACTAACCAAGTACTAACCAAGACCAAGCCTTTTTAGCTTCTGAGATCAAACAAGATTGGGCATTCTTCAGCTGGTTTGTCCGTACACAAACTCTGCTTGAAAATCTTTAACTTTAAACCAAAGGGGCTTGAACACATATCAAAGAGTGAAAACTCCCGCTTTACTGTCAAATTATGATGGAGAAAAGGCAAAAAAAGCTAACAAAGCCATGTAAATACTTTCATTTTAAAAGTTTTTCAATAGTTAAAGCTTACAGCACCTGGTATTCCCAGGTAGTCTCCCATCCAAGTACTAACCAGGCCCAAGCCTTCTTAGCTTCTGAGATCAGACAAGATTGGGCATTCTTCAGCTGGTTGTCTGTACACAAACTCTGCTTGAAAATCTTGAACTTTAAACCAAAGGGGCTTGAACACATATCAAAGAGTGAAAACTCCCGCTTTACTGTCAAATTATGATGGAGAAAAGGCAAAAATCAGGGTGCGTAGCATCAGGGTGCGTAGCATCAGGGTGCGTAGCACCTGAAGGCCGAGGGCTGGAAAATCCCACCTAATCGATTCAGCTCCAAGCCTGTGAATGATCGTTGTAGAGCACACACAGACAAAGAAACCCGAAGAGAAGTTTAAAAAAAAAAAAAAAAAAGAAAAAAGGCGGGAAAACATATCAAAGAAAGAAAATACCCCTTAACTTACTTAAAAAAGCTAACAAAGTGATGTAAATACTTTCATTTTAAAAGTTTAACAATAGTTAAAGCTTACAGCACCTGGCATTCCCACGTAGTCTCCCATCCAAGTACTAACCAGGCCCCAAGCCTTCTTAGCTTCTGAGATCAGACAAGATTGGGCAATCTTCTGCTGGCATGTCTGTAAGCAAACTCTGTTTGAAAATCTTGGACTTTAAACAAAAGGGCTTTGAAAACATTATAAAGTGCGAAAACTCCCGCTTTACTGTCAAATTATGATGGAGAAAAGGCAAAAAAAGCTAACAAAGCCATGTAAATACTTTCATTTTAAAAGTTTTTCAATAGTTCAAGCTTACAGCACCTGGTATTCCCAGGTAGTCTCCCATCCAAGTACTAACCAGGACCAAGCCTTCTTAGCTTCTGAGATCAAACAAGATTGGGCATTCTTCAGCTGGTTTGTCCGTACACAAACTCTGCTTGAAAATCTTTAACTTTAAACCAAAGGGCTTGAACACATATCAAAGTGTGAAAACTCCCGCTTTACTGTCAAATTATGATGGAGAAAAGGCAAAAAAAGCTAACAAAGCATGTAAATACTTTCATTTTAAAAGTTTTTCAATAGTTAAAGCTTACAGCACCTGGTATTCCCAGGTAGTCTCCCCATCCAAGTACTAACCAGGCCCAAGCCTTCTTAGCTTCTGAGATCAGACAAGATTGGGCATTCTTCAGCTGGTTTGTCTGTACACAAACTCTGCTTGAAAATCTTGAACTTTAAACCAAAGGGGCTTGAACACATATCAAAGAGTGAAAACTCCCGCTTTACTGTCAAATTATGATGGAGAAAAGGCAAAAAAAGCTAAGAAAGCCATGTAAATACTTTCATTTTAAAAGTTTTTCAATAGTTAAAGCTTACAGCACCTGGTATTCCCAGGTAGTCTCCCATCCAAGTACTAACCCAGGCCCAAGCCTTCTTAGCTTCTGAGATCAGACAAGATTGGGCATTCTTCAGCTGGTTTGTCTGTACACAAACTCTGCTTGAAAATCTTGAACTTTAAACCAAAGGGGCTTGAACACATATCAAAGAGTGAAAACTCCCGCTTTACTGTCAAATTATGATGGAGAAAAGGCAAAAAGTTGGAGTGGTAAGCTTTTATTTGCAATACAACAAATAAAGTGCACACCTTCTAGAGGCAATGCAATACTGGGTCGATGAATGGAGCGGATGGAGCAGGCCCTATTGCCGACTCCCTGTTCTAAAAATCCGCTTAATATGACATATCAGATATTAAATTGACATCAGGGTGCGTAGCACCTGAAGGCCGAGGGCTGGAAAATCCCACCTAATCGATTCAGCTCCAAGCCTGTGAATGATCGTTGTAGAGCACACACAGACAAAGAAACCCGAAGAGAAGTTTAAAAAAAAAAAAAAAAAAAGAAAAAAGGCGGGAAAACATATCAAAGAAAGAAAATACCCCTTAACTTACTTAAAAAAAGCTAACAAAGTGATGTAAATACTTTCATTTTAAAAGTTTAACAATAGTTAAAGCTTACAGCACCTGGCATTCCCACGTAGTCTCCCATCCAAGTACTAACCAGGCCCAAGCCTTCTTAGCTTCTGAGATCAGACAAGATTGGGCAATCTTCTGCTGGCATGTCTGTAAGCAAACTCTGTTTGAAAATCTTGGACTTTAAACAAAAGGGCTTTGAAAACATTATAAAGTGCGAAAACTCCCGCTTTACTGTCAAATTATGATGGAGAAAAGGCAAAAAAAGCTAACAAAGCCATGTAAATACTTTCATTTTAAAAGTTTTTCAATAGTCAAAGCTTACAGCACCTGGTATTCCCAGGTAGTCTCCCATCCAAGTACTAACCAGGACCAAGCCTTCTTAGCTTCTGAGATCAAACAAGGATTGGGCATTCTTCAGCTGGTTTGTCCGTACACAAACTCTACTTGAAAATCTTTAACTTTAAACCAAAGGGGCTTGAACACATATCAAAGTGTGAAAACTCCCGCTTTACTGTCAAATTATGATGGAGAAAAGGCAAAAAAAGCTAACAAAGTGATGTAAATACTTTCATTTTAAAAGTTTAACAATAGTTAAAGCTTACAGCACCTGGTATTCCCAGGTAGTCTCCCATCCAAGTACTAACCAGGCCCAAGCCTTCTTAGCTTCTGAGATCAGACAAGATTGGGCAATCTTCTGCTGGCATTGTCTGTACAGCAAACTCTGCTTTGAAAATCTTGGACTTTAAAGAAAAGGGCTTTGAAAACATTATAAAGTGCGAAAACTCCCGCTATACTGTCAAATTATGATGGAGAAAAGGCAAAAAAAAGCTAACAAAGCCATGTAAATACTTTCATTTTAAAAGTTTTTCAATAGTTAAAGCTTACAGCACCTGGTATTCCCAGGTAGTCTCCCATCCAAGTACTAACCAGGCCCAAGCCTTCATAGCTTCTGAGATCAGACAAGAATGGGCATTCTTCAGCTGGTTTGTCCGTACACAAACTCTGCTTGAAAATCTTTAACTTTAAACCAAAGGGGCTTGAACACATATCAAAGAGTGAAAACTCCCGCTTTACTGTCAAATTATGATGGAGAAAAGGCAAAAAAAAGCTAAAAAAGTCCATGTAAATACTTTCATTTTAAAAGTTTTTCAATAGTTAAAGCTTACAGCACCTGGTATTCCCAGGTAGTCTCCCATCCAAGTACTAACCAGGCCCAAGCCTTCTTAGCTTCTGAGATCAGACAAGATTGGGCATTCTTCAGCTGGTTTGTCTGTACACAAACTCTGCTTGAAAATCTTGAACTTTAAACCAAAGGGGCTTGAACACATATCAAAGAGTGAAAACTCCCGCTTTACTGTCAAATTATGATGGAGAAAAGGCAAAAATCAGGGTGCGTAGCATCAGGGTGCGTAGCATCAGGGTGCGTAGCACCTGAAGGCCGAGGGCTGGAAAATCCCACCTAATCGATTCAGCTCCAAGCCTGTGAATGATCGTTGTAGAGCACACACAGACAAAGAAACCTGAAGAGAAGTTTAAAAAAAAAAAAAAAAAAAGAAAAAAGGCGGGAAAACATATCAAAGAAAGAAAATACCCCTTAACTTACTTAAAAAAGCTAACAAAGTGATGTAAATACTTTCATTTTAAAAGTTTAACAATAGTTAAAGCTTACAGCACCTGGCATTCCCACGTAGTCTCCCATCCAAGTACTAACCAGGCCCAAGCCTTCTTAGCTTCTGAGATCAGACAAGATTGGGCAATCTTCTGCTGGCATGTCTGTAAGCAAACTCTGTTTGAAAATCTTGGACTTTAAACAAAAGGGCTTTGAAAACATTATAAAGTGCGAAAACTCCCGCTTTACTGTCAAATTATGATGGAGAAAAGGCAAAAAAAGCTAACAAAGCCATGTAAATACTTTCATTTTAAAAGTTTTTCAATAGTCAAAGCTTACAGCACCTGGTATTCCCAGGTAGTCTCCCATCCAAGTACTAACCAGGACCAAGCCTTCTTAGCTTCTGAGATCAAACAAGATTGGGCATTCTTCAGCTGGTTTGTCCGTACACAAACTCTGCTTGAAAATCTTTAACTTTAAACCAAAAGGGCTTGAACACATATCAAAGTGTGAAAACTCCCGCTTTACTGTCAAATTATGATGGAGAAAAGGCAAAAAAAGCTAACAAGGCATGTAAATACTTTCATTTTAAAAGTTTTTCAATAGTTAAAGCTTACAGCACCTGGTATTCCCAGGTAGTCCCCCATCCAAGTACTAACCAGGCCCAAGCCTTCTTAGCTTCTGAGATCAGACAAGATTGGGCATTCTTCAGCTGGTTTGTCTGTACACAAACTCTGCTTGAAAATCTTGAACTTTAAACCAAAGGGGCTTGAACACATATCAAAGAGTGAAAACTCCCGCTTTACTGTCAAATTATGATGGAGAAAAGGCAAAAAAGCTAAGAAAGCCATGTAAATACTTTCATTTTAAAAGTTTTTCAATAGTTAAAGCTTACAGCACCTGGTATTCCCAGGTAGTCTCCCATCCAAGTACTAACCAGGCCCAAGCCTTCTTAGCTTCTGAGATCAGACAAGATTGGGCATTCTTCAGCTGGTTTGTCTGTACACAAACTCTGCTTGAAAATCTTGAACTTTAAACCAAAGGGGCTTGAACATATATCAAAGAGTGAAAACTCCCGCTTTACTGTCAAATTATGATGGAGAAAAGGCAAAAAGTTGGAGTGGTAAGCTTTTATTTGCAATACAACAAATAAAGTGCACACCTTCTAGAGGCAATGCAATACTGGGTCGATGAATGGAGCGGATGGAGCAGGCCCTATTGCCGACTCCCTGTTCTAAAAATCCGCTTAATATGACATATCAGATATTAAATTGACATCAGGGTGCGTAGCACCTGAAGGCCGAGGGCTGGAAAATCCCACCTAATCGATTCAGCTCCAAGCCTGTGAATGATCGTTGTAGAGCACACACAGACAAAGAAACCTGAAGAGAAGTTTAAAAAAAAAAAAAAAAAAAGAAAAAAGGCGGGAAAACATATCAAAGAAAGAAAATACCCCTTAACTTACTTAAAAAAAGCTAACAAAGTGATGTAAATACTTTCATTTTAAAAGTTTAACAATAGTTAAAGCTTACAGCACCTGGCATTCCCACGTAGTCTCCCATCCAAGTACTAACCAGGCCCAAGCCTTCTTAGCTTCTGAGATCAGACAAGATTGGGCAATCTTCTGCTGGCATGTCTGTAAGCAAACTCTGTTTGAAAATCTTGGACTTTAAACAAAAGGGCTTTGAAAACATTATAAAGTGCGAAAACTCCCGCTTTACTGTCAAATTATGATGGAGAAAAGGCAAAAAAAGCTAACAAAGCCATGTAAATACTTTCATTTTAAAAGTTTTTCAATAGTCAAAGCTTACAGCACCTGGTATTCCCAGGTAGTCTCCCATCCAAGTACTAACCAGGACCAAGCCTTCTTAGCTTCTGAGATCAAACAGGATTGGGCATTCTTCAGCTGGTTTGTCCGTACACAAACTCTACTTGAAAATCTTTAACTTTAAACCAAAGGGGCTTGAACACATATCAAAGTGTGAAAACTCCCGCTTTAATGTCAAATTATGATGGAGAAAAGGCAAAAAAAAGCTAACAAAGTGATGTAAATACTTTCATTTTAAAAGTTTAACAATAGTTAAAGCTTACAGCACCTGGTATTCCCAGGTAGTCTCCCATCCAAGTACTAACCAGGCCCAAGCCTTCTTAGCTTCTGAGATCAGACAAGATTGGGCAATCTTCTGCTGGCATGTCTGTAAGCAAACTCTGTTTGAAAATCTTGGACTTTAAAGAAAAGGGCTTTGAAAACATTATAAAGTGCGAAAACTCCCGCTATACTGTCAAATTATGATGGAGAAAAGGCAAAAAAAAGCTAACAAAGCCATGTAAATACTTTCATTTTAAAAGTTTTTCAATAGTTAAAGCTTACAGCACCTGGTATTCCCAGGTAGTCTCCCATCCAAGTACTAACCAGGCCCAAGCCTTCATAGCTTCTGAGATCAGACAAGAATGGGCATTCTTCAGCTGGTTTGTCCGTACACAAACTCTGCTTGAAAATCTTTAACTTTAAACCAAAGGGGCTTGAACACATATCAAAGAGTGAAAACTCCCGCTTTACTGTCAAATTATGATGGAGAAAAGGCAAAAAAAGCTAACAAAGTCATGTAAATACTTTCATTTTAAAAGTTTTTCAATAGTTAAAGCTTACAGCTACCTGGTATTCCCAGGTAGTCTCCCATCCAAGTACTAACCAGGCCCAAGCCTTCTTAGCTTCTGAGATCAGACAAGATTGGGCATTCTTCAGCTGGTTTGTCTGTACACAAACTCTGCTTGAAAATCTTGAACTTTAAACCAAAGGGGCTTGAACACATATCAAAGAGTGAAAACTCCCGCTTTACTGTCAAATTATGATGGAGAAAAGGCAAAAAAAGCTAACAAAGCCATGTAAATACTTTCATTTTAAAAGTTTTTCAATAGTTAAAGCTTACAGCACCTGGTATTCCCAGGTAGTCTCCCATCCAAGTACTAACCAGGCCCAAGCCTTCTTAGCTTCTGAGATCAGACAAGATTGGGCATTCTTCAGCTGGTTTGTCTG
The DNA here is from genome assembly GCF_900700375.1 of Denticeps clupeoides. Classification (NCBI taxonomy): domain Eukaryota; kingdom Metazoa; phylum Chordata; class Actinopteri; order Clupeiformes; family Denticipitidae; genus Denticeps; species Denticeps clupeoides. The sequence continues at coordinate 6,074 of NW_021630065.1, read as the reverse complement.
TACACAAACTCTGCTTGAAAATCTTGAACTTTAAACCAAAGGGGCTTGAACACTATATCAAAGAGTGAAAACTCCCGCTTTACTGTCAAATTATGATGGAGAAAAGGCAAAAAGTTGGAGTGGTAAGCTTTTATTTGCAATACAACAAATAAAGTGCACACCTTCTAGAGGCAATGCAATACTGGGTCGATGAATGGAGCGGATGGAGCAGGCCCTATTGCCGACTCCCTGTTCTAAAAATCCGCTTAATATGACATATCAGATATTAAATTGACATCAGGGTGCGTAGCACCTGAAGGCCGAGGGCTGGAAAATCCCACCTAATCGATTCAGCTCCAAGCCTGTGAATGATCGTTGTAGAGCACACACAGACAAAGAAACCTGAAGAGAAGTTTAAAAAAAAAAAAAAAAAAAAGAAAAAAGGCGGGAAAACATATCAAAGAAAGAAAATACCCCTTAACTTACTTAAAAAAGCTAACAAAGTGATGTAAATACTTTCATTTTAAAAGTTTAACAATAGTTAAAGCTTACAGCACCTGGCATTCCCAGGTAGTCTCCCATCCAAGTACTAACCAGGCCCAAGCCTTCTTAGCTTCTGAGATCAGACAAGATTGGGCATTCTTCAGCTGGTTTGTCTGTACACAAACTCTGCTTGAAAATCTTGAACTTTAAACCAAAGGGGCTTGAACACATATCAAAGAGTGAAAACTCCCGCTTTACTGTCAAATTATGATGGAGAAAAGGCAAAAAAAGCTAACAAAGCCATGTAAATACTTTCATTTTAAAAGTTTTTCAATAGTTAAAGCTTACAGCACCTGGTATTCCCAGGTAGTCTCCCATCCAAGTACTAACCAGGCCCAAGCCTTCTTAGCTTCTGAGATCAGACAAGATTGGGCATTCTTCAGCTGGTTTGTCTGTACACAAACTCTGCTTGAAAATCTTGAACTTTAAACCAAAGGGGCTTGAACACATATCAAAGAGTGAAAACTCCCGCTTTACTGTCAAATTATGATGGAGAAAAGGCAAAAAGTTGGAGTGGTAAGCTTTTATTTGCAATACAACAAATAAAGTGCACACCTTCTAGAGGCAATGCAATACTGGGTCGATGAATGGAGCGGATGGAGCAGGCCCTATTGCCGACTCCCTGTTCTAAAAATCCGCTTAATATGACATATCAGATATTAAATTGACATCAGGGTGCGTAGCACCTGAAGGCCGAGGGCTGGAAAATCCCACCTAATCGATTCAGCTCCAAGCCTGTGAATGATCGTTGTAGAGCACACACAGACAAAGAAACCTGAAGAGAAGTTTAAAAAAAAAAAAAAAAAAGAAAAAAGGCGGGAAAACATATCAAAGAAAGAAAATACCCCTTAACTTACTTAAAAAAAGCTAACAAAGTGATGTAAATACTTTCATTTTAAAAGTTTAACAATAGTTAAAGCTTACAGCACCTGGCATTCCCACGTAGTCTCCCATCCAAGTACTAACCAGGCCCAAGCCTTCTTAGCTTCTGAGATCAGACAAGATTGGGCATTCTTCAGCTGGTTTGTCTGTACACAAACTCTGCTTGAAAATCTTGAACTTTAAACCAAAGGGGCTTGAACACATATCAAAGAGTGAAAACTCCCGCTTTACTGTCAAATTATGATGGAGAAAAGGCAAAAAAAGCTAACAAAGCCATGTAAATACTTTCATTTTAAAAGTTTTTCAATAGTTAAAGCTTACAGCACCTGGTATTCCCAGGTAGTCTCCCATCCAAGTACTAACCAGGCCCAAGCCTTCTTAGCTTCTGAGATCAGACAAGATTGGGCATTCTTCAGCTGGTTTGTCTGTACACAAACTCTGCTTGAAAATCTTGAACTTTAAACCAAAGGGGCTTGAACACATATCAAAGAGTGAAAACTCCCGCTTTACTGTCAAATTATGATGGAGAAAAGGCAAAAAGTTGGAGTGGTAAGCTTTTATTTGCAATACAACAAATAAAGTGCACACCTTCTAGAGGCAATGCAATACTGGGTCGATGAATGGAGCGGATGGAGCAGGCCCTATTGCCGACTCCCTGTTCTAAAAATCCGCTTAATATGACATATCAGATATTAAATTGACATCAGGGTGCGTAGCACCTGAAGGCCGAGGGCTGGAAAATCCCACCTAATCGATTCAGCTCCAAGCCTGTGAATGATCGTTGTAGAGCACACACAGACAAAGAAACCTGAAGAGAAGTTTAAAAAAAAAAAAAAAAGAAAAAAGGCGGGAAAACATATCAAAGAAAGAAAATACCCCTTAACCTACTTAAAAAAGCTAACAAAGTCATGTAAATACTTTCATTTTAAAAGTTTTTCAATAGTTAAAGCTTACAGCACCTGGTATTCCCAGGTAGTCTCCCATCCAAGTACTAACCAGGCCCAAGCCTTCTTAGCTTCTGAGATCAGACAAGATTGGGCATTCTTCAGCTGGCTTGTCTGTACACAAACTCTGCTTGAAAATCTTGAACTTTAAACCAAAGGGGCTTGAACACATATCAAAGAGTGAAAACTCCCGCTTTACTGTCAAATTATGATGGAGAAAAGGCAAAAAAAGCTAACAAAGCCATGTAAATACTTTCATTTTAAAAGTTTTTCAATAGTTAAAGCTTACAGCACCTGGTATTCCCAGGTAGTCTCCCATCCAAGTACTAACCAGGCCCAAGCCTTCTTAGCTTCTGAGATCAGACAAGATTGGGCATTCTTCAGCTGGTTTGTCTGTACACAAACTCTGCTTGAAAATCTTGAACTTTAAACCAAAGGGGCTTGAACACATATCAAAGAGTGAAAACTCCCGCTTTACTGTCAAATTATGATGGAGAAAAGGCAAAAAGTTGGAGTGGTAAGCTTTTATTTGCAATACAACAAATAAAGTGCACACCTTCTAGAGGCAATGCAATACTGGGTCGATGAATGGAGCGGATGGAGCAGGCCCTATTGCCGACTCCCTGTTCTAAAAATCCGCTTAATATGACATATCAGATATTAAATTGACATCAGGGTGCGTAGCACCTGAAGGCCGAGGGCTGGAAAATCCCACCTAATCGATTCAGCTCCAAGCCTGTGAATGATCGTTGTAGAGCACACACAGACAAAGAAACCTGAAGAGAAGTTTAAAAAAAAAAAAAAAAAAAGAAAAAAGGCGGGAAAACATATCAAAGAAAGAAAATACCCCTTAACTTACTTAAAAAAAGCTAACAAAGTGATGTAAATACTTTCATTTTAAAAGTTTAACAATAGTTAAAGCTTACAGCACCTGGCATTCCCACGTAGTCTCCCATCCAAGTACTAACCAGGCCCAAGCCTTCTTAGCCTCTGAGATCAGACAAGATTGGGCAATCTTCTGCTGGCATGTCTGTAAGCAAACTCTGCTTGAAAATCTTGGACTTTAAACAAAAGGGCTTTGAAAACATTATAAAGTGCGAAAACTCCCGCTTTACTGTCAAATTATGATGGAGAAAAGGCAAAAAAAGCTAACAAAGCCATGTAAATACTTTCATTTTAAAAGTTTTTCAATAGTTAAAGCTTACAGCACCTGGTATTCCCAGGTAGTCTCCCATCCAAGTACTAACCAGGACCAAGCCTTCTTAGCTTCTGAGATCAAACAAGATTGGGCATTCTTCAGCTGGTTTGTCCGTACACAAACTCTGCTTGACAATCTTGAACTTTAAACCAAAAGGGCTTTGAAAACATTATAAAGTGCGAAAACTCCCGCTTTACTGTCAAATTATGATGGAGAAAAGGCAAAAAAAGCTAACAAAGCCATGTAAATACTTTCATTTTAAAAGTTTTTCAATAGTTAAAGCTTACAGTACCTGGTATTCCCAGGTAGTCTCCCATCCAAGTACTAACCAGGCCCAAGCCTTCATAGCTTCTGAGATCAGACAAGATTGGGCATTCTTCAGCTGGTTTGTCTGTACACAAACTCTGCTTGAAAATCTTGAACTTTAAACCAAAGGGGCTTGAACACATATCAAAGAGTGAAAACTCCCGCTTTACTGTCAAATTATGATGGAGAAAAGGCAAAAAAAAGCTAACAAAGCCATGTAAATACTTTCATTTTAAAAGTTTTTCAATAGTTAAAGCTTACAGCACCTGGTATTCCCAGGTAGTCTCCCATCCAAGTACTAACCAGGCCCAAGCCTTCTTAGCTTCTGAGATCAGACAAGATGGGCATTCTTCAGCTGGTTTGTCCGTACACAAACTCTGCTTGAAAATCTTGAACTTTAAACCAAAGGGGCTTGAACACATATCAAAGAGTGAAAACTCCCGCTTTACTGTCAAATTATGATGGAGAAAAGGCAAAAAAAGCTAACAAAGCCATGTAAATACTTTCATTTTAAAAGTTTTTCAATAGTTAAAGCTTACAGCACCTGGTATTCCCAGGTAGTCTCCCATCCAAGTACTAACCAGGCCCAAGCCTTCTTAGCTTCTGAGATCAGACAAGATTGGGCATTCTTCAGCTGGTTTGTCTGTACACAAACTCTGCTTGAAAATCTTGAACTTTAAACCAAAGGGGCTTGAACACATATCAAAGAGTGAAAACTCCCGCTTTACTGTCAAATTATGATGGAGAAAAGGCAAAAAGTTGGAGTGGTAAGCTTTTATTTGCAATACAACAAATAAAGTGCACACCTTCTAGAGGCAATGCAATACTGGGTCGATGAATGGAGCGGATGGAGCAGGCCCTATTGCCGACTCCCTGTTCTAAAAATCCGCTTAATATGACATATCAGATATTAAATTGACATCAGGGTGCGTAGCACCTGAAGGCCGAGGGCTGGAAAATCCCACCTAATCGATTCAGCTCCAAGCCTGTGAATGATCGTTGTAGAGCACACACAGACAAAGAAACCTGAAGAGAAGTTTAAAAAAAAAAAAAAAAAGAAAAAAGGCGGGAAAACATATCAAAGAAAGAAAATACCCCTTAACTTACTTAAAAAAAGCTAACAAAGTGATGTAAATACTTTCATTTTAAAAGTTTTTCAATAGTTAAAGCTTACAGCACCTGGTATTCCCAGGTAGTCTCCCATCCAAGTACTAACCAGGCCCAAGCCTTCATAGCTTCTGAGATCAGACAAGAATGGGCATTCTTCAGCTGGTTTGTCCTGTACACAAACTCTGCTTGAAAATCTTTAACTTTAAACCAAAGGGGCTTGAACACATATCAAAGAGTGAAAACTCCCGCTTTACTGTCAAATTATGATGGAGAAAAGGCAAAAAAGCTAACAAAGTCCATGTAAATACTTTCATTTTAAAAGTTTTTCAATAGTTAAAGCTTACAGCACCTGGTATTCCCAGGTAGTCTCCCATCCAAGTACTAACCAGGCCCAAGCCTTCTTAGCTTCTGAGATCAGACAAGATTGGGCATTCTTCAGCTGGTTTGTCTGTACACAAACTCTGCTTGAAAATCTTGAACTTTTAAACCAAAGGGGCTTGAACACATATCAAAGAGTGAAAACTCCCGCTTTACTGTCAAATTATGATGGAGAAAAGGCAAAAAGTTGGAGTGGTAAGCTTTTATTTGCAATACAACAAATAAAGTGCACACCTTCTAGAGGCAATGCAATACTGGGTCGATGAATGGAGCGGATGGAGCAGGCCCTATTGCCGACTCCCTGTTCTAAAAATCCGCTTAATATGACATATCAGATATTAAATTGACATCAGGGTGCGTAGCACCTGAAGGCCGAGGGCTGGAAAATCCCACCTAATCGATTCAGCTCCAAGCCTGTGAATGATCGTTGTAGAGCACACACAGACAAAGGAATACCTGAAGAGAAGTTTAAAAAAAAAAAAAAAAAGACAAAAGGCGGGAAAACATATCAAAGAAAGAAAATACCCCTTAACTTACTTAAAAAAAGCTAACGAAGTGAGGTAATACTTTCATTTTAAAGTTAACAATAGTTAAAGCTACAGCACCTGGCATTCCCACGTATCTCCCATCCAAGTACTAACCAGGCCCAAGCCTTCTTGCTTCTGAGATCAGACAAGATTGGGCATTCTTCAGCTGGTTTGTCTGACACAAACTCTGCTTGAAAATCTTGAACT